>NW_027596307.1:0-208581 GCF_964194155.1 Cetorhinus maximus
TCCCACAGGACACCGGGGGGGGGGGGGGGCAATCCCACAGGACACCGGGGGGAGGGGCAATCCCACAGGGCACCGGGGGGGGGGGGGGGCAATCCCACAGCACACCGGGGGGAGGGGCAATCCCACAGGAAATATACTTATTCTAAATACTCCGGAATATCCCCTTAACTGTCTGCTACTGCTTCACTATTGGTCTATCCTCTCGCCTAGTTTCCCAGTTCACTTCAGCTAGCTCAGCTTTCATCCCCACATAGTTGCCCTTATTTAAGTTTGAGATACTAGTCTTAGACCCACTCTTCTCCCTTTCAAACTGGATGTAAAATTCAGTCATATTGTGGTATCTGCTACCTCCGGGTGCCTTTACTCTGAGATCATTAATTAATCCTGTCACATTATATAAACGACATAGATGACTGTGGGGAGTAGGATTAGTAAGTTTGCGGATGACACAAAGATTGGCCGGGTGGTTAACAGTGAGGTTGAGTGTCTTGGGCTACAGGAAGATATAGACGGGATGGTCAAATGGGCAGATAAGTGGCAGATGGAATTTAACCCTGAAAAGTGTGAGATGATACACTTTGGAAGGAGTAATTTGACAAGGAAGTATTCAATGAACGACATGGAACTAGGAAGTTCTGAGGAACAGAGGGACCTTGGCGTGTGTGTCCATAGATCTCTGAAGGCAGAGGGGCATGTTAGTGGGGTGGTGAAAAAGGCATATGGGACACTTCATTTTATCAATTGAGGCATAGATTACAAAAGTAGGGAGGTCATGTTGCAGTTGTATAGAACCTTGGTGAGGCCACAGCTGGAGTACTGTGTGCAGTTCTGGTCACCACATTATAGGAAGGATGTGGTTGCACTGGAGGGGGTGCAGAGGAGATTCACCAGGATGTTGCCTGGGATGAAACATTTAAGTTATGAAGAGAGGTTGGATAGACTTGGGTTGTTTTTGTTAGAGCAGAGAAGACTGAGGTGTGACCTGATCGAGGTGTACAAGATTATGAGGGGCATGGACAGGGTGGATAGGGAGCAGCTGTTCCCCTTAGTTGAAGTGTCAGTCACAAGGGGACATAAGTTCAAGGTGAGGGGCAGGAGGTTTAGGGGGGATGTGAGGAAAAACTTTTTTACTCAGAGGGTGGTGACGGTCTGGAATGCGCTGCCTGGGAGGGTGGTGGAGGCGGGTTGCCTCACATCCTTTAAAAAGTACCTGGATGAGCACTTGGCACGTCATAACATTCAAGACTATGGGCCAAGTGCTGGTAAATGGGATTAGGTAGGTAGGTCAGGTGTTTCGCACGTGTCAGTGCAGACTTGATGGGCCGAAGGGCCTCTTCTGCACTCTGTGATTACACAATACCAAGTCTAATATAGCCTGCTTTTTGGTTGCTTCCAGAATGTGCTGCTCTAAGAAACTATCTTGAAAGCTTTCTAAGAACTCCTCATCCAGGCTACTACTGCCAATCGGATTTTTCCAGTTTATGTGTAGATTAAAATCGCCCATGATTATTGCCGTCCCTTTATCACAAGAACAACTATATTTTCTCTTGAATACTTTGTCCTACATTGTGGCCACTGTTAGGGGGCCTGTAGACCACTCTCACTAATGACTTCTTTCCCCTACTATTCCTCATCTCCACCCAAACCGATTCTACATTCTGATCTCCTGAACCAAGGTCATCTCTAACTAATGAACCAATGCCCTCTTTGATTAACAGCGCTACCCCTCCACCTTTACCAAGCTTCCTATTCTTCTTGAATGTCATGTACCCTTCAGTATTAAGGTCCCAGTCTTTGTCGTCCTGCAGTCACGTCTCTGTAATTGCTATCAGATCATATTTATTTACTTCAGTGTGGGCCATCAATTCATTTACTTTGTTATGAATGCGATGTGCATTCAGATAGAGAGCCTTTAGTTTTGTCTTTTTGTTATCTTTGTAACATCTAGTCTTGACTATTGGTGTATCCTTAGGTTTTTTTCTCTCTGTCCCTTCCTGCCATTTTCTGACCCTCATTTCTCATATTACTATTTTGCTCTGCTGCTTTGGATCTACCCCTTGATTTGCCACATCTACCCAAGCTTGATCCCTCACCCCTCTTGTTTAGTTTAAAGCCCTCTCTACTTCCCTAGTTATGTGATTTGTGAGGACACTTGTCCCAGCACGGCTCAGGTATAAACCGTCCCAATGGTACAGCCCCCACTTTCCCCAGTACTGATGTCAGTGCCCCACAAACCGGAACCCACTTCTCCCACACCAGTCTTTGAGCCACACGTTCATCTCTCTAATCTTATTTGCCCTCTGCCAGTTTGCACGTGGCTCAGGTAATAATCCAGAGATTATTACTTTTGAGGTTCTGCTTCTTAATTTGCTACCTAGCTCCTCATACTGACTTTGCAGAACCTCCTTCCTCATCCTGCCTATGTTGTTGGTACCTACATGGACCACAATGACTGGATCCTCCCCCTCCCACTGCATGTTCCAGCCCAGCCTTGAGCATGCAACACAGCCGTCTGGACTCTTGGTCTTTACTACAGAGAACAGCGTCAATCCCCTCCCTATACTATCCCCTACTACCACTACATTCCTTTTTGCTCCTCCTGCTTGAACTGCTTCCTGTACCCCAGTGCCATGTCCAGCCAGCTCATCCACCTTGCAGACTTCGCTTTCATCCTCAGGCTGTGAGCACCTCAAACCTGTTTGACAATTGCAAAGTCTGAGGCTCCTCCCTTACTGTCTGCTCAGTCCCATTACCTGCCTCACTGACAGTCACATCCTCCTGTCCCTCACTGCTGACCAAAACAGATGACCCTCTTCTAAGAGGTGTGACTGTCTTCTGGAACAAAGTATCCAGGTATTTCTCCCCCTCCCTTATGTTGCGCAGTGTCTGCATTTCGGCTTCCAGATCAATAATCCTGATCCAGAATCCCTCAAGCTGTTTACACTTCCTGCAGACGTGTTTGTCCTGGATCACCTTGGTGTCCAAAAGCTCCCACATCTCACAGCTGCAACATAACACCTGTCCCCACATTGTTACTTATCTTACTTAGTTAATTAATTAATTTGGAATAATTCCAACGTATACCACAGCTCTCCCACCACATGCGCCGAATTCCTACATGAACCTTATTCGCCACACACTCAGCCCCCGTCTCACTCCAGCAGAGTCGCCTGATTGCTCACACGCCCCTTACTGATCGTGTGGTTTGAAAAGCCCATCTCTTTTATAGACCCTCTGATGAGTCACAAGCTAGTTTAGCTTCCTGTGACGGTAATTAGTACAAAAAGAACCAACCGCTTTCAGGTAATAGACAGATAAATGCCAGTACCAGGCAGTTCGCTGTTTAACAGGCTAGTCTAACTTACTTGAAAGTGAGTACTCTCTCAGATTTGTTCCTTAATATGAAGTTAAACCTGATAAGGTGTCATGGAGCAGCCCAATCACAAAGAGCATCAGAGCAGCTCATAGGCACAACGCACCAGGCAGAGGAGGTTGGGCCAACAGGACCCCTGGAGGAGAGGACCAGTCTCACAGGTCTGTCACTGTGTAACACTGGGGTACAGTACTGGTGGGGACAGGTCTGTCACTGTATAACACTGGGGTACAGAACTGGTGGGGACAGGTCTGTCACTGTGTAACACTGGGGTACAGAACTGGTGGGGACAGGTCTGTCACTGTATAACACTGGGGTACAGAACTGGTGGGGACAGGTCTGTCACTGTATAACACTGGGGTACAGTACTGCTGGGAACAGGTCTGTCACTGTATAACACTGGGGTACAGGACTGCTGGGGACAGGTCTGTCACTGTATAACACTGGGGTACAGTACTGGTGGGGACAGGTCTGTCACTGTATAACACTGGGGTACAGTACTGGTGGGGACAGGTCTGTCCCTGTATAACACTGGGGTACAGTACTGCTGGGAACAGGTCTGTCACTGTATAACACTGGGGTACAGAACTGGTGGGGACAGGTCTGTCACTGTATAACACTGGGGTACAGTACTGGTGGGGACGGGTCTGTCACTATATAACACTGGGGTACAGTACTGGTGGGGACGGGTCTGTCACTGTATAACACTGGGGTACAGTACTGGTGGGGACAGGTCTGTCACTGTATAACACTGGGGTACAGGACTGCTGGGGACAGGTCTGTCACTGTATAACACTGGGGTACAGTACAGGTGGGGACAGGTCTGTCACTGTATAACACTGGGGTACAGTACTGGTGGGGCCAGGTCGTACCCTGTCACTCTGATTCACTCTCCGTACCCTGTCGCTCTGATTCTCTCTCCGTACCCTGTCACTCTGATTCACTCTCCGTACCCTGTCGCTCTGATTCACTCTCCGTACCCTGTCGCTCTGATTCACTCTCCGTACCCTGTCGCTCTGATTCACTCTCCGTACCCTGTCGCTCTGATTCACTCTCCGTACCCTGTCCCTCTGATTCACTCTCCGTACCCTGTCGCTCTGATTCACTCTCCGTACCCTGTCGCTCTGATTCTCGCTCCGTACCCTGTCACTCTGATTCACTCTCCTTACCCTGTCACTCTGATTCACTCTCCGTACCCTGTCGCTCTGATTCACTCTCCGTACCCTGTCGCTCTGATTCTCTCTCCGTACCCTGTCGCTCTGATTCACTCTCCGTACCCTGTCGCTCTGATTCACTCTCCGTACCCTGTCGCTCTGATTCACTCTCCGTACCCTGTCGCTCTGATACACTCTCCGTACCCTGTCGCTCTGATTCTCTCTCCGTACCCTGTCGCTCTGATTCACTCTCCGTACCCTGTCGCTCTGATTCTCTCTCCGTACCCTGTCGCTCTGATTCTCTCTCCGTACCCTGTCGCTCTGATTCACTCTCCGTACCCTGTCACTCTGATTCTCTCTCCGTACCCTGTCACTCTGATTCTCTCTCCGTACCCTGTCACTCTGATTCTCTCTCCGTACCCTGTCACTCTGATTCACTCTCCGTACCCTGTCACTCTGATTCTCTCTCCGTACCCTGTCACTCTGATTCTCTCTCCGTACCCTGTCACTCTGATTCACTCTCCGTACCCTGTCACTCTGATTCACTCTCCGTACCCTGTCACTCTGATTCACTCGCCGTACCCTGTCCCTCTGATTCACTCTCCTTGCCCTGTCACTCTGATTCACTCTCCGTACCCTGTCACTCTGATTCACTCTCCGTACCCTGTCACTCTGATTCTCTCTCCGTACCCTGTCACTCTGATTCACTCTCCGTACCCTGTCGCTCTGATTCACTCTCCGTATCCTGTCGCACTGATTCTCTCTCCGTACCCTATCCCTCTGATTCTCTCTCCGTACCCTGTCGCACTGATTCTCTCTCCGTACCCTATCCCTCTGATTCTCTCTCCGAACCCTGTCACTCTGATTCTCTCTCCCTGTCACTCTGATTCTCTCTCCGTACCCTGTCACTCTGATTCTCTCTCCGTACCCTGTCACTCTGATTCTCTCTCCGTACCCTGTCACTCTGATTCTCTCTCCGTACCCTGTCACTCTGATTCACTCTCCGTACCCTGTCACTCTGATTCACTCTCCGTACCCTGTCACTCTGATTCACTCTCCTTACCCTGTCACTCTGATTCACTCTCCGTACCCTGTCACTCTGATTCACTCGCCGTACCCTGTCACTCTGATTCACTCTCCGTACCCTGTCGCTCTGATTCACTCTCCGTACCCTGTCGCTCTGATTCTCTCTCCGTACCCTGTCACTCTGATTCTCTCTCCGTACCCTGTCACTCTGATTCACTCTCCGTATCCTGTCACTCTGATTCTCTCTCTGTTGTTGTTCTGTGCACCTGGTTCACTTTCGTTCTGTTTTTCAGGTTTTTTCCGGACAAATTTTCATGTATTCCAAGCCCGACCCCTGAGACTGACTCCCGGTTGAAACAGGCTGTTCATCGTCCAGCAAGTCCCGGGTCCCATCGTGGATCGCTCCGCTCTCCCAGCCCCGGCCTCGCCCCGAGAGGCTTCATCTTCCAGGCAAGGAGCCTGAGTGCCTCCCCTCGAATCCGGCCCTTGTCAAGGACTGACAGCCCATCACCATGCCGACGTCGCAGGCTCAACACCGCCTACCCTGCGACTGGGCCCCACTGCCAGTCCCCTGCAACCAAAGGAAGACAGTTGGCCAGTAGTGGCCAACAGGCAGCGAGATAATACAGTGTGTGTGATAGCCCCAGCAGAGCCGGCTGCAGATTCCACCAGCAAAGACTGGATTCTCAAACTGAGCTTAAACTCATCTTCAGCCAGGCTCCTGTGAGCTCTCAGTGTGTGAGGAACACTTTGCAAGTGGTCATGCATTAGCACTAAAAACTCATCAAATAAGTAGCACACTCACATCAGGTACAATCGCTGTAAACCAACCCAAGCAGAACGCATCAGGAATAAGGCATATTGTTAAAAAACATCCTTAACATGGGCTGGACAATGACAGGGCAATGGGACTGAGAGAGTGAGTGAGTGAGTGAGTAAGGTTCCGGGGACTGAGGGAGAGCTCGTTCAGAGAGAGAGGGAGAAGGTCCAGGGGAATGTGCTGAATGAAGACACAGGAATGTGGCAGTGTTGACGGGGTTGGGGTGGGGGGTTGAAGGGGTGACCTGTCCTGGGTCAGGGTATTGACGGTGCAGGATGATGTTATTCACTCACTGACACTGGACATGCTTGTAGCCCATCGTTCAGTCTCCTGTAACCATGAGTGTTCCCATCAGTAATGATACAAAACCTCTTCTCATCCTCACTGTAACTGATTGAAATTATAAGCTTTACACTGAGCCTTGTTCCTGATGTGTGTCTGTGTAAGTCTGTGTGTGGGTGTCTGTGTCAGTCTGTGTGTATCAGTCTCTGTGTGGATGGGTGTGTGAGTGTGTATATCTGTGTGTGTGTCAGCCTATGCGTGTTATTTTGTGTGTGTGTGTGTGCGTGTGCCTGTGTGTGTGTGTGTGTCAATCTGTGTGTGAGTGGGTGTGTCTGTGTCTCTGTCTGTCTGTGGGTGGGTGTGTGTGTGTCTGTTATGTATGTATATATATATATATATGAAATTGTCCTTCCACACTGAGATTTGAGAAGCCACACACCGTTTCTACAGTCACCAGAGAAGCTCCAAGGCTCAGAAAGATAAATCAGACGAGTGCCTGACTGTCTCGTGCTGAACGAAACCAGAACTGAAACTCATCGAGTTACTAATCCCCGAAAACCTCAGCTTGACAACAGCCAACACCTATAATTCTTATCGCAAGTCTGGAGTCCTCCAGACATTTGATTCACATTCACAATAAACAGAGTGTGACTGACCGGGGTCAGAGTGCAGAGTGAGAGTGACCGGGGTCAGAGTGAGAGTGAGAGGGTCTGGGGTCAGAGTGAGAGTGACCATAGTCAGAGTGAGAGTGACCAGGGTCAGAGAACAGGATGAGAGTGACTGGGGCCAATGTGTGGAGTGAGTGTAACCGGGGTCAGAGTGCAGAGTGATAGTGACCGGGGTCAGAGTGAGAGTGAGTGTGTCTGGGGTCAGAGTGAGAGTGACCAGGGTCAGAGAACAGGACGAGAGTGACTGGGGCCAATGTGTGGTGTGAGTGTGACCGGGGTCAGAGTGCAGAGTGAGAGAGACTGGGGTCAGAGTGCAGAGTGACCAGGGTCAGAGTGCAGAGTGAGAGAGACTGCGGTCAGAGCACAGAGTGAGTGAGACCATGGTCAAAGTGAGAGTGACCGGGGACAGAGTGAGAGTGATGGGGTCAGAGTGAGAGTGACCGGGGTCAGTGTGCGGAGTGAGAGTGACCGGGGTCAGAGTGAGGAGTGAGAGTGACCGGGGTCAAGAGTGCGGAGTGAGAGTGACCAGGGTCAGAGTGCGGAGTGAGTGTGACCGGGGTCAGAGTGCGGAGTGAGTGTGACCGGGCTCAAAGTGCGGAGTGAGAGTGACCGGGGTCAAAGTGCAGAGTGAGAGTGACCGGGGTCAGAGTGCGGAGTGAGTGTGACCGGGCTCAAAGTGCGGAGTGAGAGTGACCGGGGCCAGAGTGATAGTGACCGGGGTCAGAGTGCGGAGTGAGAGTGACCGGGGTCAGAGTGCGGAGTGAGTGTGACCGGGCTCAAAGTGCGGAGTGACAGGGTCTGGGGTCAGAGTGAGAGTGACCAGGGTCAGAGAACGGGGCGAGAGTGACTGGGGCCAGTGTGTGGAGTGTGTGTGACCGGGATCAGAGAGCCGAGCGAGAGAGACAGGGGTCAGAGTGCAGAGTGAGAGCAACCAGGGTCAGAGTGCAGAGTGAGAGAGACTGGAGTCAGAGTACAGAGTGAGAGTGACCAGGGTCAGAGTGCAGAGTGAGAGAGACAGGGGTCAGAGTGCAGAGTGAGAACAACCAGGGTCAGAGTGAGAGTGACCATGGTCAGAGCGCAGAGTGAGAATGACCTGGGTCAGAGTGAGAGTGACCGGGGTCAGAGTGAGAGTGACCGGGGTCAGAGTGAGAGAGACCGGGGTCAGAGTGAGAGTGCCCGTGGTCAGAGTGAGAGTGCCCGTGGTCAGAGTGAGAGTGCCCGTGGTCAGAGTGAGAGTGCCCGTGGTCAGAGTGAGAGTGACCGGGGTCAGAGTGCAGAGTGAGAGTGACCGGGGTCAGAGTGCAGAGTGAGAGAGACAGGGGTCAGAGTGCAGAATGACCGGGGTCAGAGCGCAGAGTGAGAGTGACCGGGGTCAGAGCGTAAAGTGAGAGTGACCGAGGTCAGAGCGCAAAGTGAGAGTGACCGGGGTCAGAGCGCAGAGTGACTGGGGTCAGATCGCAGAGTGACCGGGGTCAGAGTGAGAGTGACCGGGGTCAGAGCGCAGAGTGAGAGTGACCGGGGTCAGAGCGAGAGTGACCGGGGTCAGAGCGAGAGTGACCGGGGTCAGAGCGAGAGTGACCGGGGTCAGAGTGCAGAGTGAGTGTGACCGGGGTCAGAGTGAGGAGTGAGAGGGTCTGGGGTCAGAGTGAGAGTGACCGGGGTCAGAGTGCGGAGTGAGAGTGACCCGAGGCGGAGTGCGGAGTGAGAGTGACCGGGGTCAGAGCGCAGAGTGAGAGTGACCGGGATCAGAGCGCAGAGTGAGAGAGATTAGGGTCAGAGTGCAGAGTGACCAGGGTCAGAGTGTGGGGTGAGAGTGACTGGGGCCAGAGTGCAGAGTGAAAGTGACCAGAGTCGGAGTGCGGAGTCAGAGTGACTGGGGTCGGAGTGAGAGTAACCGGGGCCAGAGTGCAGAGTGAGAGAGACTGGGGTCAGAGCACAAAGTCAGAGTGACCGGGGTCAGGGTACAGAGTGAGAGTGACCAGGGTCAGAGAGAGAGGGACCGGGGTCAGAGTGCAGAGTGAGAGAGACCGGGGTCAGAGGGCAGACTGAGAGAGACCGGGGTCAGAGTGCAGAGTGACCGGGGCCAGAGTGCAGAGTGACCAGGGCCAGAGTGCAGAGTGACCAGGGCCAGAGTGAGCAGGGCCAGAGTGCAGAATGTGAGAGACTGGGGTCATAGCACAGTCTGAGAGTGACCGGGTTCAGAGCACAGAGTGACCGAGGTCAGAGCGCGGAGTGAGAGGGACCGGGGTCATAGCACAGTCTGAGAGTGACCGGGGTCATAGCACAGTCTGAGAGTGACCGGGGTCAGAGCGCAGAGTGAGAGTGACCGGGGTCATAGGACAGTCTGAGAGTGACCGGGGTCAGAGTGAGAGTGACCGGGGTCATAGCGCAGTCTGAGAGTGACCGGGGTCAGAGCGCAGAGTGAGAGTGACCGAGGTCGTAGCACAGTCTGAGAGTGACTGGGGTTAGAGCGCAGAGTAAGAGGGACCGGGGTCAGAGCGCAGAGTATGAGAGACTGGGGTCATAGCACAGTCTGAGAGTGACCGGGGTCAGAGTGAGAGTGACCGGGGTCAGAGCGCAGAGTGAGAGTGACCGGGGTCAGAGCGCAGAGAGGGACCGGGGTCAGAGCGCAGAGTGAGAGGGACCGGGGTCAGAGCGCAGAGTGAGGGAGACCGGGGTCAGAGTGCAGAGTGAGAGAGACCGGGGTCAGAGTGCAGAGTGAGGGAGACCGGGGTCAGAGTGCAGAGTGAACAGGGTCAGAGTGCAGAGTGAGAGACACTAGGGTCAGAGCACAGAGTGAGAGTGACCAGGGCCAGAGTGCAGAGTGAGAGAGACTGGGGTCAGAGTGCGGAGTGAGAGTGAGAGAGACCGGGGTCAGAGTGCAGAGTGAGAGAGACTGGGGTCAGAGTGCAGAGTGACCAGGGTCAGAGTGCAGAGTGACCAGGGTCAGAGTGCAGAGAGACCGGGGTCAGAGTGCAGAGAGACCGGGGTCAGAGTGTGGGTTGAGAATGACTGGGGCCAGAGTGCGGAGTGAGAGAGACTGGGGTCAGAGTGCGGAGTGACAGTGACCAGAGTCGGAGTGCAGAGTGAGTGTGACCAGGGTTACAGTGCGGAGTGAGAGTGACCAGGCTCAGTGAGAGTGACCGGGGTTACAGTGCAGAGTGAGACAAGGGTCAGAGTGCAGAGTGAGTGTGACCGGGGTTACAGTGCAGAGTGAGAGTGACCGGTGTTACAGTGCAGAGTGAGCGTGACCTGGGTTACAGTGCAGGGTAAGAGTGACCGGGGTTACAGTGCAGAGTGAGAGTGACCGGGGTTACAGTGCAGAGTGAGTGTGACCGGAGTTGCAGTGCAGAGTGAGTGTGACCGGAGTTGCAGTGCAGAGTGAGAGTGACCTGGGTTACAGTGCAGAGTGAGAGTGACCTGGGTTACAGTGCAGAGTGAGAGTGACCTGGGTTACAGTGCAGAGTGAGAGTGACCGGGGTTACAGTGCAGAGTGAGTGTGACAAGGGTCAGAGTGAGTGTGACCGGAGTTGCAGTGCAGAGTGAGTGTGACCGGGGTTACAGTGCAGAGTGAGTGTGACCAGGGTCTCAGTGCAGAGTAAGACTGACCGGGGTCTCAGTGCAGAGTGAGTGTGACCGGGGTTACAGTGCAGAGTGAGAGTGACCTGGCTTACAGTGCAGAGCGAGAGTGACCGGATTTACAGTGCAGAGTGAGAGTGACCGGGGTTTCAGTGCAGAGTGAGATTGACCGGGGTTACAGTGCAGAGTGAGAGTGACCTGGGTTACAGTGCAGAGTGAGAGTGACCGGGGTTACAGTGCGGAGTGAGAGTGACCGGGTTTACAGTGCGGAGTGAGAGTGACCGGGGTTACAGTGCGGAGTGAGAGTGACCGGGTTTACAGTGCGGAGTGATAGTGACCGGGTTTACAGCGCAGAGTGAGAGTGACCGGGTTTACAGCGCGGAGTGAGAGTGACCGGGTTTACAGCGCGGAGTGAGAGTGACTGGGTTTACAGCGCGGAGTGAGAGTGACCGGGGTTACAGTGCAGAGTGAGAGTGACCGGGTTTACAGTGCGGAGTGATAGTGACCGAGTTTACAGTGCGGAGTGATAGTGACCGGGGTTACAGTGCAGAGTGAGAGTGACCGGGGTTACAGTGCAGAGTGACTGTGTCCGGGTTTACAGTGCGGAGTGATAGTGACCGAGTTTACAGTGCGGAGTGATAGTGACCGGGGTTACAGTGCGGAGTGATAGTGACCGGGGTTACAGTGCGGTGTGATAGTGACCGAGTTTACAGTGCGGAGTGAGCGTGACTGGAGTTACAGTGCAGAGTGAGAGTGACCGGGTTTACAGTGCAGAGTAATAGTGACCGAGTTTACAGTGCGGAGTGATAGTGACCGGCATTACAGTGACCGGGGTTAGAGCGCAGAGTGAGAGTGACCCAGGTGACAGTGCAGAGTGAGAGTGACTGGGGTTACAGCGCAGAGTGAGAGTGACCTGGGTTATAGTGCAGAGTGAGTATGACCGGAGTTACAGTGCAAAGTGAGAGTGACCTGGGTTACAGTGCAGAGTGATAGTGACCGAGTTTACAGTGCGGAGTGATAGTGACCGGCATTACAGTGACCGGTGTTACAGCGCAGAGTGAGAGTGACCAGGGTTACAGTGCAAAGTGAGAGTGACCGGGGTTACAGTGCAGTGAGAGTGACCGGGGTTACAGTGCAGAGTGAGTGTGACCGGGGTTACAGTGCAGAGTGAGTGTGACCGGGTTTACAGTGTGGAGTAAGTGTGACCGGGAATACAGTGCAGTGTGAGTGTGACCGGGTTTACAGTGTGGAGTAAGTGTGACCGGGAATACAGTGCAGAGTAAGTGTGACCGGGAATACAGTGCAGAGTAAGTGTGACCGGGAATACAGTGCAGAGTGAGAGTAACCAGGATTACAGTGCGGAATGAGTGTGACCAGGGTTACAGTGCGGAATGAGTGTGACCAGGGTTACAGCGCAGAATGAGTGTGACCGGGTTTACAGTGCGGAGTGAGAGTCACTGGGGTTACAGTGCAGAGTAATAGTGACCGGGGTTACAGCGCAGAGTGAGAGTGACCGGGGTTACAGTGCAGAGTGATAGTGACCGGGGTTACAGCGCAGAGTGAGAGTGACCGGGTTTTCAGTGCAGAGTGAGAATGACCAGGGTGACAGTGGAGAGTGATAGTGACCGGGGTTACAGCGCAGAGTGAGAGTGACCGGCTTTACAGTGCGGAGTGAGAGTGACCGGGGTTACAGTGCGGAGTGAGAGTGACCGGGGTTACAGTGCAGAGTGAGAGTGACCGGGCTTGCAGTGCGGAGTGAGAGTGACCAGGGTTACAGTGCGGAGTGAGAGTGACCGGGGTTACAGTGCAGAGTGAGAGTGACCGGGTTTACAGTGCGGAGTGAGAGTGACCAGGGTTACAGCGCAGAATGAGAGTGACCGGGGTTACAGTGCAGAGTGAGAGTGACCAGGGTCAGAGTGAGTGTGACCGGAGTTACAGTGTGGATTGAGAGTGACCAGGGTCAGAGTGAGTGTGACCGGGTTTACAGTGCGGAGTGATAGTGACCGGGTTTACAGTGCAGAGTGAGTGTGACCGGGGTTACAGTGCAGAGTGAGAGTAACCAGGGTCAGAGTGGGAGTGACCGGGTTTACAGTGCGGAGTGACCGGCATTACAGTGACCGGGGTTAGAGTGCAGAGTGAGTGTGACCGGGGTTAGAATGCAGAGTGAGAGTGACCTGGGTTATAGTGCAGAGTGAGTATGACTGGGATTACAGTGCAGAATGAGTGTGACCAGGGTCGGAGTGAGAATGCCCAGGTTTACAGTGCGGAGTGGGGTGACCAGGGTCAGAGTGGGAGTGACCGGGGTTACAGTGCAGAGTGAGGGTAACCAGGGTCAGAGTGAGAGTCACCGGGGTTACAGTGCAGAGTGATAGTGACCGGGTTTACAGTGCGGAGTGAGAGTCACCGGGGTTACAGTGCAGAGTGAGAGTCAACGGGTTTACAGTGCGGTGTGAGAGTGACTGGGTTTACAGTGCGGAGTGAGAGTGACCGGGTTTACAGCGCGGAGTGGGAGTGACCCAGCTCAGAGTGAGAGTGACCGGGGTTACAGCGCAGAGTGAGAGTCACCGGGTTTACAGCGCGGAGTGGGAGTGACCCGGCTCAGAGTGAGAGTGACCGGGTCTACAGTGCGGTGTGAGAGTCACCGGGGTTACAGCGCAGAGTGAGAGTGACCCGGTTTACAGTGCAGAGTGATAGTGACCGGGGTTACAGCGCAGAGTGATAGTGACCAGGGTTACAGCGCAGAGTGAGAGTGACCGGGTTTACAGTGCGGAGTGAGAGTGACCAGGGTTACAGTGCGGAGTGAGAGTGACCAGGGTTACAGCGCAGAGTGAGAGTGACCGGGTTTGCAGTGCGGAGTGAGAGTGACCAGGATCAGAGTGAGTGTGACCGGGGTTACAGTGTGGATTGAGAGTGACCAGGGTCAGAGTGAGTGTGACCGGGGTTACAGTGTGGATTGAGAGTGACCGGTGTTACAGTGCAGAGTGAGAGTGACCAGGGTCAGAGTGAGTGTGACCGGGTTTATAGTGCGGAGTGATAGTGACCGGGTTTACAGTGCAGAGTGAGCGTGACTGGAGTTACAGTGCAGAGTGAGTGTGACCGGGGTTACAGTGCAGAGTGAGATTGACCGGGGTTACAGTGCGGAGTGAGTGTGACCGGGGTTACAGTGCAGAGTGAGTGTGACCGGGGTTTCAGTGCGGAGTGAGAGTGACCAGGAATACAGTGTAGAGTGTGTGTGACCGAGTTTACAGCGCGGAGTGAGAGTGACTGGGGTTACGGTGCAGAGTGAGCGTGACCGGAGTTACAATCCGGAGTGAGAGTGACCATGGTCAGAGTGAGGGTGACTGGGGTTACGGTGTGGAGAGTGACCAGGGTCGGGGTGGGGGGGTTTGTAATGCAGTGTGTGTGTGACTGGTGATGGTGAGGTGGGAGGGGGAAAGCGGTGGGAGTTACAGTTCAGAGTGAGTGTGATGTGGTGGAAAGTGTTGTAGTGCAGAGTGAGAGTTTTTATTTTATTCTTTTATGGGATGTGGGCATCGCTGGCTAGACCAGCATTTAATGCCTATCCCTAGTTGCCCTTGAGAAGGTGGTGGTGAGCTGTCTTCTTGAACTGCTGCAGTCCATCTGGTGTAGATACACCCACAGTGCTGTCAGCGAGGAAGACCCAGGATTTTGACCCAGTGACATAGCTGGATAGATGCCAGTGTTGTAGCTGTACTGGAACAGCTTGGCTAGGGGCACGGCCAGTTCTGGAGCACGAGTCTTTAGTGCTATTGCCGGAATATTGTCAGGGCCCATATCCAGTGTCTTCAACCATTTCTTGATATCATGTGGAGTGAATCGATTTGGTTGACGACTGGTGGTGATGCTGTGGACCTCAGGAGGCCAAGATGGATCATCCATTCGGCACTTCCGCCTGAATATTGTAGTAACTGCTTCAGCCTTATCTTTTGCATTGCTGTGCTGGGCTCCTCCATCATTGAGGATGAGGATATTTGTGGAGCCTCCTCCTCCAGTGTGTTGCTTAATTGTCCACCACCATTCACAACTGGATGTGGCAGGACTGCAGAGCGTAGATCTGATCCGTTGGTTGTGGAATCGCTTAGCTCTATCTATTACATGCAGTTCATAGACCACCGATAGAGAGTTAATGTGTGAAAACATGAGAGAGAGAAAGAGTAAGTGCATAAACCCTGGAGCCAAGGTAATTTTGAGATATCTGTGGTGTATTTGTGGTGAGGTGTGACTGCATGAAATGCTCTATGCCTGTTTATTCTTGTATATAACACATGAGATCACTACTGTCTGATATACTGTAACATGTTTAAACTGCCCAAAACCAGTATCTAACACACTCAGGACTGTATAATACCCGTCTCTGTACACTGCGCTATCCTGTTTCTAACATACTTCACATATGTTATTCAGTGTGTTTCCCATATTTAATAAGCTGCAGATCATGGGCCATCTTGTGTGACATTTGAGTTGCAGTCCCCTATCATTGTGATATTTCCACTGTATATACTTTGTGAAGTGTGTTTCACACCGCCCGATATTGGACTGACAACATGCTTATGCCTGTATGTTATCCTGTGTGACACACTCCATCCTGTGTATGATGAGCACGAAGTTGTGTGTAACACTCTCTGAGCTATGCGTTATCCTCTGCTCTATGTAACGTGTAGCTGGTTACATGCTGTGCATTATCCCATCTGCTCCATGTGTAATGCATTCAGGACAGTATATTAGCCTATGTGTTACACACAGGACCATGGTTAGCCTGTAAGGAGCTTTACTGTGCTGTATGCAATAGAAGAGAACGCCTTGGTAACAAATTGCAACTTCTGCAATTTCCACCATAAACCCACCTAAGGTGGCATGTTGGCTTGTATGTAACATGTCTCAACTGTTATGTGTAACTTGCTTCACTCTGTCCATCACCCTGTGTGTAACATGCTTCACTCTGCTCACTACCCTGTGTAACACGCTTCACTCTGTCCATCACCCTGTGTGTAACACGCTTCACTCTGTCCATCACCCTGTGTGTAACACGCTTCACTCTGTCCATCACCCTGTGTGTAACACGCTTCACTCTGTCCATCACCCTGTGTGTAACACGCTTCACTCTGTCCATCACCCTGTGTGTAACACGCTTCACTCTGTCCATCACCCTGTGTGTAACGCGCTTCACTCTGTCCATCACCCTGCGTGTAACACGCTTCACTCTGTCCATCACACTGCGTGTAACATGCTTCACTGTCTCGATCACCGTGTGTAACATGCTTCACTCTGTCCATCACCGTGTGTAACACGCTTCACTCTGTCCATCACCGTGTGTAACACGCTTCACTGTGTCCATCACCGTGTGTAACACGCTTCACTGTGTCCATCACCGTGTGTAACACGCTTCACTGTGTCCATCACCGTGTGTAACATGCTTCACTGTGTCCATCACCGTGTGTAACACGCTTCACTGTGTCCATCACCGTGTGTAACACGCTTCACTGTGTCCATCACCGTGTGTAACACGCTTCACTGTGTCCATCACCGTGTGTAACACGCTTCACTGTGTCCATCACCGTGTGTAACACGCTTCACTGTCTCGATCACCGTGTGTAACACGCTTCACTGTGTCCATCACCATGTGTAACACGCTTCACTGTGTCCATCACCATGTGTAACACGCTTCACTGTGTCCATCACCCTGTGTGTAATGTGCTTCACTCTGTCCATCACCCTGTGTGTAACGTGCTTCACTCTGTCCATCACCCTGTGTGTAACATGCTTCACTGTCTCGATCACCGTGTGTAACACGCTTCACTCTGTCCATCACACTGTGTGTAACATGCTTCACTGTCTCGATCACCGTGTGTAACACGCTTCACTGTGTCCATCACGCTGTGTGTAACACGCTTCACTGTGTCCATCACCGTGTGTAACACGCTTCACTGTGTCCATCACCGTGTGTAACACGCTTCACTCTGCTCACTACCCTGTGTAACACGCTTCAGTGTCCATCACCTTGTGTGTAACACGCTTCATTCTGCTCACTATCCTGTGTAACACACTTCACTCTGTCCATCACCCTGTGTGTAACATGCTTCACTGTGTCCATCACACTGTGTGTAACACGCTTAACTCTGTCCATCACGCTGTGTAACACGCTTCACTCTGTCCATCACCCTGTGTAACACACTTCACTGTGTCCATCACGCTGTGTGTAACACGCTTCACTCTGTCCATCACCCTGTGTGTAACACGCTTCACTCTGTCCATCACCCTGTGTGTAACACGCATCACTCTGTCCATCACGCTGTGTGTAACACGCTTCACTCTGTCCATCACCCTGTGTGTAACACGCTTCACTCTGTCCATCACGCTGTGTGTAACACGCTTCACTCTGTCCATCACGCTGTGTGTAACACGCTTCACTCTGTCCATCACCCTGTGTGTAACACGCTTCACTCTGTCCATCACCCTGTGTGTAACACGCTTCACTCTGTCCATCACCCTGTGTGTAACACGCTTCACTCTGTCCATCACCCTGTGTGTAACACGCTTCACTCTGTCCATCACCCTGTGTGTAACACGCTTCACTCTGTCCATCACGCTGTGTGTAACACGCTTCACTCTGTCCATCACGCTGTGTGTAACATGCTTCACTCTGTCCATCACCCTGTGTGTAACATGGTCATTTGTATCTGGTTTGCTATTGGGAAATAACAAATTTAATTTCTAGTTTATGCTATGCATGACTGGTTCACTCTGTGAGGCCTTTGCCCTTTGTACCTGCCTTGTACAATTACTCAGTTCATTCTGCGCACTCCAGGCTATGGAACACACTACTGACAATGATTGTGTGAATCAGGACTCCAGCTATGAACAGGCAGCTGCTGGAATGAGTGTGAGCTGGGAATGAAATTAGGACAAGCTGCCATAGAAATGGCCCTGGCGTGGGCTCCGCTACTGCATTGGACAGTCTTGCAAACCAAATTCAGCCGTACTCCCAGTTCAGTTTCTTTCCTAGCTCAGTGATCGCTGTTAACAATGTGAAATACTGTTGCCATCGGTTTAGGCGAGAGGGATCACTGTATGATCAGGGGTTTGCAGTCTACATATCTGAATATTTCTTAACTTAAATGAAGCAGCTACTTTAATGTTTACACATCGCAAATAGAATGTAAAAACAATGGAAAATATTGTATACTGCATGGCACTTATATCAGCTGCAAACCTGGAAAAGGCATGTCCCGTTTCATTACTACAGACCAGTGCAGGAACCGGTGATGTGACTATCTTTTCCTTCACATCCTGTTTGTAATGCACAAGAAAACATTGGATAGATTCTGTTTACGAATGTTCTAACACTCTCTCTTTGTAAGAGAGGGTCATTCCTGCTTTACCACCTGAGCTCTGTATTCTGGATAAAGCAGCAGTAACTGATCCAGGAAGGGAACTCTGCTTCCGATACTTTTTCCATACATATCAGATATCAGCATTTTAATGCAGAATGACTGGGATTGAACATTTGTTTACTATTAAACAAATCAGATTGCTTGCTTCTAAGTCTTCAGTTCTGCTGTCAGAAATTAACTTTCTGCAAAGCTAGGTGAATGTAAGTCTGAGACAGGTTTTCAGATGAGTGGAAGGTTTCTTGAGCGTCGTGGCGAATGGTGTCATTTATTTTGCGTTTCTGGCATGAGCAGCACCGAGTGGGTGATTATCAGAGAATCGAGGGGCACCAGCAAACAATTTGCACAGATATCAAGTTAATCGACATGTTTTTTCACGCTGATGAGCAGCAGACTGTCACCAGTCAGGATGTGCTGTTCCCTCGTGTAGATGTTGAGCGTACATTCACAGCACCGAGACTGTCCCTTCCTCATTGCCTGGTTGGTATTTCGAACCCTAATGCTTCCCAGCCTGAGCCAAGGACCAGCTGGCCTGTTCCTCAGAGCTTCAGTTAACCAGGGATCAGGGAAGGAGGTCACTTATATACTCAGGAGAGCTCAATGCCCAGAGTAGCTACAATGCTGAAATACTTTTAACATTATAGTTTGGAATGGAACCTTCCGACTTTCAGTTGCGAAATGGAGGGTCTCTGTGTTTGAAACCAGGAAGTTAACTTTGTAAAATCTGATCATGGGATATAAGAATCACTGGACTGATAAAGCTCCATTTAGTTTACCTTTGGCCGTCCAGGTAGATTACAATGATAGAACGATAATGTAGAAAAGGCCCAGACATGAGGTTTGGGACAGCCCCACTGCTGGAGAGCCTTGAGAAATATAGTCCTCTGCTGAGAGCGCCCCCAGACGCACAAAAACCAAAGATATTCTCAATCCCTAGTAGAGCTGGTTCTGTTACTAGGCTAGTGACTGAGAGGCCTGGACCAATTACAGAACATGACTGAATCTGTAGGTAGCTTTTCATTATCAGTAAAAGTGATCAGAATCTACAGGACTATTGTAAAAACCCATTTGGTTCACTAATGTCCTTTAGGGAGGGAAATCTGCCGTCCTAACCCGGTCTGGCCTACATGTAACTCCAGACCCACAGCAAAGTGGTTGATTCTTAACTGCCCCTGAGGAGGCCCAGCAAACCACTCAGTTTCGCCATGACACTATCACTTCCAGAAGTCAAATAGGATGGACAATCAACGTTGACCTTGCCACCAACACCCCCAGCTCAAGAATGAATGAAGAAAATTCTTCCTGCACCTCTTCTCTCTAACAAACTGAAGTGAATCCTAGTTTTCTCGGTCCACTGGTGCTGTTGTGAGGAAGAAGAGTTCACATAGAATGAGCATCATCTCTAGCCTGCCCAGTATAGGTAGTGATGATTCCAAGCACTTCATGTGGAGGCAGGTTCAATCGAAGCATTCGATGATTATTTGAATAGAAATAATATGCAGGGTACAGGGAAGAGGCAGGGCAATGGCACTGAGTCATAATCCTCATTTGGAGAGCCAGTACAGACACGATGGGCCGAATGGCCTTCTGTGCTGTTAAAATTGTGAGATTCTGAGATGTGGTAACTAACCAATGAAAAAGGAGAGGGTGAACTCAGCAAATATTTACAGGTGTTTGAAAAAGAGGGCGATAAGTATCAGAACAGCCAGTTACAAACCAGTTTCTCACAAATCGTCAGTCACAAGCTGCAGCCTTTGTCACAATTTGCCTTGCTCCCAATTTGGTGTCATGATCGAAGATGAGGAATTTCAGCCCTAACACAGATCCCCTTAGCACGCGAGTCAATTGTGAGGAACCGACTTCCCACCGAGGTCATTTACAGAGAAAATGGACAGGCCAAAGGAGGAGGATGACCAAGCAGTTGGACAATGAGAATGATCTGAAAGGAGGATAGGGAGGTGGAGTGGCAGAGGAGTTTTAGGGAGGGAATTCAGGTAGTGGAAGTTAACTAACTGAAGGCACAAGCACCAATGGGTCACTGGGAGCAGGATGTGGGAGGCATTCACAAGAGACCAGATTGGAACAGCTATTGGGGCACAATTGTAGCATTGGATGGGGAAAGACAACGAAGGCACTCAAATGCAGGGAGAAGAGCTTTTAAATCGAGATATCACTGGACTGGGAGTCCATGTAGATCAGTAAGGACAGGGTGAATGGGACTGGTGCAAGTTCAGGCAGATGAGCTGAAGTTTACAGAGGTTGCAATGGGGGAGGTCAGCCAGGAGGAGCATTAGAACAGTCGAGGCTAGAGGTAACAAAGGCAGCAGATGAGCAGAGACGGGCAGAGACAGACAATGTTACACAAGTGGACAGGACATGGCATTCGAGTCAAATCCAAGCACAGCTTCTGACCCCAGGATTGCAAACATCTGCTTCACAATGAGACAGTGGCCAGGGAGCAAACTTGAGTTGGTGAAGCTATAAAGTTTGTGGTGGGGACAGACAACAATACCTTCAATTTTCTCAAAGTTTACCTGGAGCAAATAAAAACAGAAAATGCTGGAAAAACACAGCAGGTCTGGCAGCATCTGTGGAGAGAGAAACAGAGTTAACCTTCGAGTCCATGTGACTTCTTCAGAGCTAGAGAGAAGTTGAAATGTGATGGAATTTCTACTGTTTAAGGTGGATGGAGTAGGTGAAACTGGATAGAAGGCTAATGATAGGTGAGACTGACAACGATGTCATGGATACAAGCCAAAGGGAGTGAAGTAGTGTTAAAATCTAAAGAAGGTGCTGAAAGGTAAGAGCGCAGAATGTGTGAATAGCAGAGCAAGGGTCAGCACAACATAGAAACAAGTGACAGATGGCCCTGTAGGGGGAAGGGGGTGTGGGGAAAAAGGATAAAAAATTGAACAAATAAATAAAAGAATAAAATAACATTAAAGTAAATAAGTAAATAAATTAAGGGGGTGAAGATAGAGGAGAGAGTTCATGGTCTGAAGTTGTTCAACTCAATGTTAAGTCTGGAAGGCTGTAAAGTGCCTAATTGGAAGATGAGGTGCTGTTCCTCCAGTTTGCGTTGAGCTTCACTGGAACAATGCAGCAAGCCAAGGATGGACATTTGGGCATGAGAGCAGGGTGGAGTGTTGAAATGGCAAGTGACAGGAAGGTCTGGGTCATGCTTGCAGACAGACTGAAGGTGTGCCGCAAAGTGGTCACCCAGTCTGCGTTTGGTCTCTCCAATGTAGAGGAGCAGCGAATGCAGTAGACCAAATTGAGGGAAGCGCTGCTTCACTTGAAAGGATTGGGACCTTGGACGGTGAGGAGGGAGGAGGTAAAGGGGCAGGTGTTGCACCTTCTGCGATTGCATGGGAAGGTGCCATGGGAGGGGGATGAGATGTTGGGAGTGATGGAGGAGAGGACCAGGGAGTCCCAGAGGGAATGGTCCCTACGGAATGCCGACAGTGGGTGTGAGGTGAAGATGTGTTTGGTGGTGGCATCATGCTGGAGTTGGCAGAAATGGCGGAGGATGATCCTTTGAATGCGGAGGCTGGTGGGATGAAAAGTGAGGACAAGGGGGACCTTCTCATGGTTCTGGGAGGGAGAGGAAGGTGTGAGGGCAGAGGCACAGGAGATGGGCTGGACACGGTTGAGGGCCCTGTCAACCACAGTGCAGGGAAGAAACCTCGGTTAAGGAAGAAGATGTACTTCTTTGGCAGTGCGTAATTGAGGGAATTTGATGAGTGAGGAAATTTTAAGGGTTGATCAATTTCTAAAATTTAGTTTTGCATTTGACATTTAATTTAACTTCCACAGTGTGAAAGAAACTATCAGCTAAGGTTAATTAGCAGTAAACAAGCTGCCGGCTAGTGGCAGTGCACAGCTAGTTCTTTAGGTGGCTAGATAGAACTGATACCCTGGCCTCCAGCGATATACAGTCTTTGGAATGTTTCCTAGAATGAATATACAGGAAGCCTATAGTAGTAAAGCAGTAGGTAGATGTACAGTAGGTAAGACAAAGTCCATCACAGCAGAGTACTGCTGCGAAATTGTTTGTAACTCGGGGTGAGTAATCAATGACGGTTAGCAAAAAGATGCTGTACTGGTGTGTTCAAAATGAGGAGCATTCAGCAACAGTGCAAGCCGAGAGGGAACGGTCGGCAGTGAAAGCGGAGAGAGGGAACGGTCGGCAGTGAAAGCTGAGAGAGAGGGGGAACGGTCGGCAGTGAAAGCCGAGAGAGAGGGAACGGTCGGCAGCAAAAGCCGAGAGAGAACGGTCGGCAGTGAAAGCGGCGAGAGAGGGGGAACGGTCGGCAGTGAAAGCGGAGAGAGGGGGAACGGTCGGCAGTGAAAGCAGAGAGAGGGGGAACGGTCGGCAGTGAAAGCGGAGAGAGAGGGAACGGTCGGCAGTGAAAGCGGAGAGAGGGGGAACGGTCGGCAGTGAAAGCCGAGAGAGAGGGGGAACGGTCGGCAGTGAAAGCGGAGAGAGGGAACGGTCAGCAGTGAAAGCGGAAAGAGGGGGAACGGTCGGCAGTGAAAGTCGAGAGAGAGGGAACGGTCGGCAGTGAAAGCCGAGAGAGAGGGAACGGTCGGCAGTGAAAGCGGAGAGAGGGGGAACGGTCGGCAGTGAAAGTCGAGAGAGAGGGGGAACGGTCGGCAGTGAAAGCAGAGAGAGAGGGAACGCTCGGCAGTGAAAGCGGAGAGAGGGGGAACGGTCGGCAGTGAAAGCGGAGAGAGGGGGAACGGTCGGCAGTGAAAGCCGAGAGAGAGGGGGAACGGTCGGCAGTGAAAGCCGAGAGAGAGGGGGAACGGTCGGCAGTGAAAGCCGAGAGAGAGGGGGAACGGTCGGCAGTGAAAGCCGAGAGAGAGGGAACGGTCGGCAGTGAAAGCCGAGAGAGAGGGAACGGTCGGCAGTGAAAGCGGAGAGAGGGAACGGTCGGCAGTGAAAGCGGAGAGAGAGGGAACGGTCGGCAGTGAAAGCCGAGAGAGAGAGGGAACGGTCGGCAGTGAAAGCGGAGAGAGGGGGAACGGTCGGCAGTGAAAGCGGAGAGAGGGGGAACAGTCGGCAGTGAAAGCGGGGAGAGAGGGAACGGTCGGCAGTGAAAGCCGAGAGAGAGGGAACGGTCGGCAGTGAAAGCCAAGAGAGAGGGGGAACGGTCGGCAGTGAAAGCCGAGAGAGAGAGGGAACGGTCAGCAGTGAAAGCGGAGAGAGGGGGAACGCTCGGCATTGAAAGCCGAGAGAGAGGGAACGGTCGGCAGTGAAAGCGGAGAGAGGGGGAACGGTCGGCAGTGAAAGCAGAGAGAGGGGGAACGGTCGGCAGTGAAAGCCGAGAGAGAGGGGGAACGGTCGGCAGTGAAAGCGGAGAGAGAGGGAACGGTCGGCAGTGAAAGCCGAGAGAGAGGGGGAACGGTCGGCAGTGAAAGCCGAGAGAGAGGGGAACGGTCGGCAGTGAAAGCCGAGAGAGAGGGGGAACGGTCAGCAGTGAAAGCGGAGAGAGGGGGAACGGTCGGCAGTGAAAGCGGAGAGAGGGGGAACGGTCGGCAGTGAAAGCGGAGAGAGGGGGAACGGTCGGCAGTGAAAGCCGAGAGAGAGGGGGAACGGTCGGCAGTGAAAGTGGAGAGAGGGAACGGTCGGCAGCGAAAGCAGAGAGAGAGGGAACGGTCGGCAGTGAAAGCGGAGAGAGGGGGAACGGTCAGCAGTGAAAGCGGAGAGAGGGAACGGTCGGCAGTGAAAGCGGAGAGAGAGGGAACGGTCGGCAGTGAAAGTGGAGAGAGGGAACGGTCGGCAGTGAAAGTGGAGAGAGGGAACGGTCGGCAGTGAAAGCGGAGAGAGAGGGAACGGTCGGCAGTGAAAATGGAGAGAGGGAACGGTCGGCAGCGAAAGCGGAGAGAGGTAATCCAGAGAGCCAGGGTAATGCTCTGGGGACCCGGGTTTGAATCCCACCACGGCAGATGGGGGAATTTGAATTCAATAAAAATCTAATAATGATCACGAAACCATTGTTGTAAAGACCCATCTGGTTCACTGATGTCCTTTAGGGAAGGAAATCTGTTGTCCTTACCTTACCTACATGTGACTCCGGACCCACAGCAATGTGGTTGACTCTTAAATGGCCTAGCAAGCCGCTCGGTTGTATCAAACCACAACAAAGCCACAGAAAAGGAATGAAACCGGACGGACCACCCGGCATCAACCTAGGCACCGGAGATGACAACGGTAACCTCAGCCCTATTGACCCTAAAGTCCTCCTTACTAACATCTGGAGGCCAGTGTCTCAAAGGCTGGTCAAGCAACAGCCTGACATATTCATCCTCACGGAATCATACCTTACAGATACTGTCCCAGACACCACCATCACCATCTGGGTATGTCCTGTCCCACCAGCAGGACAGGCCCAGCAGAGGTGGTGGCACAGTGGTATACAGTCGGGGGGGAGTTGCCCTGGGAGTCCTCAACATCGACTCTGGACCCCATGAAGTCTCATGGCATCAGGTCAAACATGAACAAGGAAACCTCCTGCTGATTACGACATACCGCCCTCCCTCAGCTGATGAATCAGCCCCTCCATGTTGAATACCACTTGGAGGAAGCACTGAGGGTGGCAAGGGCACAGAATGTACTCTGGGTGGGGGACTTCAATGTCCATTACTGACCGCTACTGACCGAGCTGGCCGAGTCCTAAAGGACATAGCTGCTAGACTGGGTCTGCAGCAGGTGGTGAGGGAACCAAAAAAAGAAGAACATACTTGACCTCATCCTAACCTGTCTGCCGCAGATGCATCTGCACCCTTGCAAGTGGTGTTCAACATGGAGGAGACTGATTCATCAGCTGAGGGAGGGCGGTATGTGGTAATTAGCAGGAGGTTTCCTTGTCCATGTTTGACCTGATGCCATGAGACTTCATGGGGTCCGGAGTCGATGTTGAGGACTCCCAGGGCAACTCTCTCCTGACTGTATACCACTGTGCCACCACCTCTGCTGGGTCTGTCCTGCTGGTGGGACAGGACATACCCAGGGATGGTGATGGTGTCTGTGACATTGTCTGTAAGATATGATTCTGTGAGGATGACTGTGTCAGGGTGTTTGCTTGACTAGTCTGTGAGACAGCTCTCCCAATTTTGGCACTAGCCCCCAGAAGTGAGTAAGCAGGACTTTGCAGGGTGGACAGATTGCCGTTGCCCTTAAGATGGCTAGGTTGATGCTGGGTGGTCTGTCCAGTCCCATTCCTTTTTTGTGACTTTGTAGTGGTTTGTTACAACTGAGTGGCTTGCTAAGAGTCAACCACATTGCTGTGTCACACGTAGGCCAGACCAGGTAAGGACGACATATTTCGTTCCTTAAAGGGGCGTTAGTGACTAGGTGAGTTTTTACAACAATCGACAATCATCATCAAACTTTTAATTCCAGATTCTTATTGAATTCAAATTCCACCATCTGCCGTGGTGAGATTCGAACGCGGGTCCCCAGAACATTACCCTGGGTCTCTGGATTACTGGTCCAATGAAAAATCCACCACGCCATCACCATCACCTCCCTCAAATTAATTGAGGTCAACAGAATATGAGCACCTGGTTTGTAAACTTAATAAGTAAATAACAAACTGTCTTTAAACAGCGGCAATTTCTAACCCTGTAACCTAAACTCTACCCCTTCTTAAATCCCTATAAACACACATACAAAACACATAATACACCCAAAAACAAGGGTGGGATAAAACAGGTCAATATCACCAATTCCAGAGTACAGGATTTGATGGGTTGATTTTGATCAATGTCTTCCAAATTCCTTTCAGTTTTTGTTGATGAAACGAGGTGGTCTTCCAGCACTTTCAGTATTTAGTTGACTGGTTGCGCACTTGCCTTTCAAAGTAACAAACAGTGATTTTCCCCTTTTTCTCTTGACAGGATTTTTCAGAGAGTGAGCAGATTACAGAGATTTGAGGGGGATAAAAAGCTAGCTATTACTGTAGAATTACTGGAATCTTACACACACACATGAAAGAGGTTTTAGGTCTTATCACTTTTCAGGCTCGGAGCCAATCTCTTCTGCACTGCTCTCACACAAACCCTGGTCAGCTGGTTAGGAGCCAATTAAAATGTTGTTGCCAGGCAGTTCCCCATTAGACCAGACTCCTCCTTGGCACCATCCTGTCTCTCATGGCACATTCTATACCAGAAAAGCAACATTGTATATATCCCCCACACTTTTGAAGTGGACATATCTTTCAAACTGCAGCCATTGCAATTTTAATCCACAGTCGAACAGAAATAAAAAGACATGTTCTTTACACCGGGGAGAAATGGGAAAACACAGCGGGTATAAAAGGAGCAATAGATATAAAAGGAGCAATAGAGAAAAACAAAGTCACTAAAAGACCAGGGGGAGAGGGGAAAACACAGCGGGTCTAAAAGGAGCAACAGAGCGAGAGAAAGTAACTGAGAGACCAGGGGAGAATGGAAAACACAGTGGGGATAAAAAAAAGCAGCACGGAGAGAGAGAGAGAGAGAGTCACAGAAAAACCAGGAGTAGAGGGGAAAACACAGCGGAGATAAAACAAGCAGCTGTGAGAGAGAGAGAGAGAGAGGGAGTCACTGAGAGACCAGGAGCAGAAGGGAAAAACAGCAGGGATAAAAGGAGCAGCACAGAAAGAGAGAGAGAGTCAGTGAGAGACCGAGGGAGAGTGGAAAACACAGCGGGGATAAAAGGAGCAGCAGAGAGAGTGAGTCACTGAGAGACCGGGGAAGAGTGGAAAACACAGCGGGGGTAAAAGGAGCAGCAGAGAGAGAGGGAGAGAGTCACTGAGAGACCGGGGGAGAGTGGAAAGCACAGCGGGGGTAAAAGGAGCAGCAGAGAGAGAGGGAGAGATTCACTGAGAGACCGGGGGAGAGTGGAAAGCACAGCGGGGATAAAAAGAGCAGCAGAGAGAGAGAGAGAGAGAGAGAGTCACGGAGAGACCGGGGGAGAGTGGAAAGCACAGCGGAGATAAAAGGAGCAGCAGAGAGAAAGAGAGAGAGAGAGAGAGAGTCACTGAGAGACCAGGGGAGAGTGGCAATCACAGCGTGGATAAAAGGAGCTGCAGAGAGAAAGAGAGAGAGAGAGAGAGAGTCACTGAGAGACCGGGGGAGATGGAAAGCACAGCGGGGATAAAAGGAGCAATAGAGAGAGAGAGAGAGTCACTGAGAGATCGGGGGAAATGGAAAGCACAGCGGGAATAAAAGGAGCAGCAGAGGGAGAGAGAGAGAGATAGTCACTGAAAGACGGGGGGAGAGTGGAAAACACAGCGGGGATAAAAGGGACAGCACAGAGAGAGAGAGAGAGAGGGAGTCACTGAGAGACCAGGGGAGAGTGGAAATCACAGCGGGGATAAAAGGAGCAGCAGAGAGAGAGAGAGAGTCACTGAGAGACCTGGGGAGAGTGGAAAACACAAGGGGATAAAAGCAGCAGCAGTGGGAGAGAGGAAGAGAGAGTCACTGAGAGACCGAGGAAGAGTGGAAAACACAGCGGGGATAAAAGGAGCAGCAGAGAGAGAGAGAGACAGAGAGACTCACTGAGAGTCCGGGGGAGAGTGGAAAACAAAGCGGGGATAAAAGGAGCAACAGAGAGAGAGAGAGAGAGAGAGTCACTGAGAGACCAGGGGAGAGTGGAACACAGAGCGGGGATAAAAGGAGCAGCAGAGAGAGAGATAGAGAGAGAGAGAGAGAGAGGGTCACTGAGAGACCGGGGGAGAGTGGAAAACACAGCGGGGATAAAAGGAGCAGGAGAGAGAGAGAGAGAGAGTCACTGAGAGACCAGGGGAGAGTGGAAAACACAGCGGGTATAAAAAGAGCAAAAGAGAGAGTGAGAGAGAGAGAGTCACTTAGAGACCAGGGGCAGGGGGAAAACACAGCGGGGATAAAACGAGCAGCAGAGAGAGAGAGAGAGAGAGTCACTGAGAGACCGGGGGAGAGTGGAAATCACAGTGGGGATAAAAGGAGCAGCAGAGAGAGAGGCTGAGAGAGAGAGAGAGAGAGTCACCAAGAGACTGGGGGAGAGTGGAAAACACAGCGGGGGTAAAAGGAGTAGCAGAGAGAGAGAGAGACAGAGAGACTCACTGAGAGTCCGGGGGAGAGTGGAAAGCACAGCAGGGATAAAAAGAGCAGCAGAGAGAGAGAGAGAGAGAGAGAGTCACGGAGAGACCGGGGGAGAGTGGAAAGCACAGCGGAGATAAAAGGAGCAGCAGAGAGAAAGAGAGAGAAGAGAGTCACTGAGAGACCAGGGGAGAGTGGCAATCACAGCGGGGATAAAAGGAGCAGCAGAGAGAAAGAGAGAGAGAGAGTCACTGAGAGACCGGGGGAGATGGAAAGCACAGCGGGGATAAAAGGAGCAATAGAGAGAGAGAGAGAGTCACTGAGAGATCGGGGGAAATGGAAAGCACAGCGGGAATAAAAGGAGCAGCAGAGGGAGAGAGAGAGAGAGAGATAGTCACTGAAAGACGGGGGGAGAGTGGAAAACAAAGCGGGGATAAAAGGAGAAGTAGAGAGAGAGAGAGAGAGTCACTGAGAGACCAGGGGAGAGTGGAAAACACAGCGGGGATAAAAGGAGCAGCAGAGAGAGAGAGAGAGTCACTGAGAGACCTGGGGAGAGTGGAAAACACAAGGGGATAAAAGCAGCAGCAGTGGGAGAGAGGAAGAGAGAGTCACTGAGAGACCGGGGAAGAGTGGAAAACACAGCGGGGATAAAAGGAGCAGCAGAGAGAGAGAGAGACAGAGAGACTCACTGAGAGTCCGGGGGAGAGTGGAAAACACAGCGGGGATAAAAGGAGCAACAGAGAGAGAGAGAGAGAGAGAGAGGGAGAGAGAGTCACTCAGAGACTGGGGGAGAGTGGAAAACACAGCGGGGATAAAAGGAGCAGCAGAGAGAGAGAGAGAAAGGGAGTCACTGAGAGACCGAGGGAGATGGAAAACACAGCGGGGATAAAAGTAGCAGCAGAGAGAGACAGAAAGTCACTGACAGACCGAGGGAGAGTGGAAAACACAGCGGGGATAAAAGGAGCAGCAGAGAGAGAGAGAGAGAGAGTCACTGAGAGACCGGGGGAGAGTGGAAAACACTGCAGGGATAAAATGAGCAGCAGAGAGAGAGAGAGAGAGAGAGAGAGTCACTGAGAGACCAGGGGAGAGTGGAAAACACAGCGGAGATAAAAGGAGCAGCAGAGAGAAAGAGAGAGAAGAGAGTCACTGAGAGACCAGGGGAGAGTGGCAATCACAGCGGGGATAAAAGGAGCTGCAGAGAGAAAGAGAGAGAGAGAGAGAGAGTCACTGAGAGACCAGGGGGAGTGGAAAATACAGCGGGGATAAAAGGAGCAGCAGAGAGAGAGAGAGAGAGTCACTGAGAGACTGGGGGAGAGTGGAAAGCACAGCGGAGATAAAAGGAGCAGCAGAGAGAAAGACAGAGAAGAGAGTCACTGAGAGACCAGGGGAGAGTGGCAATCACAGCGGGGATAAAAGGAGCTGCAGAGAGAAAGAGAGAGAGAGAGAGAGAGTCACTGAGAGACCGGGAGAGATGGAAAGCACAGCGGGGATAAAAGGAGCAATAGAGAGAGAGAGAGAGTCACTGAGAGATCGGGGGAAATGGAAAGCACAGCGGGAATAAAAGGAGCAGCAGAGGGAGAGAGAGAGAGAGTCACTGAGAGACGGGGGGAGAGTGGAAAACACAGCGGGGATAAAAGGGACAGCACAGAGAGAGAGAGAGAGAGAGTGTCACTGATAGACCAGGGGCAGGGGGAAAACACAGCGGGGATAAAACGAGCAGCAGAGAGAGTGAGAGAGGAACTGAGAGACGGTGGAGAGTGGAAAACAAAGCGGGGATAAAAGGAGAAGCAGAGAGAGAGAGAGAGAGAGAGAGAGAGGGAGTCACTGAGAGACCAGGGGAGAGTGGAAAACACAGCGGGGATAAAAGGAGCAGCAGAGAGAGAGAGAGAGTCACTGAGAGACCTGGGGAGAGTGGTAAACACAAGGGGATAAAAGCAGCAGCAGTGGGAGAGAGGAAGAGAGAGTCACTCAGAGACTGGGGGAGAGTGGAAAACACAGCAGGGATAAAAGGAGCAGCAGAGAGAGAGAGAGACAGAGAGACTCACTGAGAGACCGGGGGAGAGTGGAAAACACAGTGGGGATAAAAGGAGCAGCAGAGAGAGAGAGAGAAAGGGAGTCACTGAGAGACCAAGGGAGATGGAAAACACAGCGGGGATAAAAGTAGCAGCAGAGAGAGAGAGAGAGAGAGTGTCACTGAGAGACCGGGGGAGAGTGGAAAACACTGCGGGGATAAAGTCAGCAGCAGAGAGAGAGAGAGTCACTGAGAGACCAGGGGAGAGTGGAAAACACAGCGGGGATAAAAGGAGCAGCAGAGAGTGAGAGAGAGAGTCACTGAGAGACTGGGGGAGAGTGGAAAGCACAGCGGGGATAAAAGGAGCAGCAGAGAGAGAAAGAGACAGTCACTGAGAGAGCAGCGAGAGTGGAAAACACAGCGGGTATAAAAGGAGCAATAGCGGGAGAGTGAGAGGGAGTCACTGAGAGACCAGGGGCAAAGGGAAAACACAGCAGGGATAAAAGGAGCAGCACAGAGATAGAGGGAGAGAGAGTTACTGAGAGAGCGGGGGAGAGTGGAAAACACAGCGGGGATAAAAGCAGCAATATGGGGATAGTGGAAAACACAGCTGGGATAAAAGGAGCAGCAGAGGTAGAGGGAGAGAGAGTCAGTGAGAGACCGGGGGAGAGTCGAAAACACTGCGGGGATAAAAGGAGCAGCAGAGAGGGAGAGAGAGAGAGTCACTGAGAGACCGGGGGAGAGTGGAGAAAACAGCGGGGATAAAAGAAGCAGCAGAGAGAGAGAGTCACTGAGAGACTGGGGAAGAGTGGAAAACACAGCGGGGATATAAGGAGCAGCAGAGAGAGAGAGAGGGAGAGAGAGAGAGTCACTGAGAGACCGGGGGAGAGTGGAAAACACAGCGGGGATAAAAAGAGCAGTGGAGAGAGAGAGAGATAGTCACTGAGAGACCAGGGGAGAGTGGAAAACACACAGGGGATAAAAGGAGCAGCAGAGAGAGAGAGACAGAGAGAGTCACTGAGAGACCGGGGGAGAGTGGAAAAGACAGCGGGGATAAAAGGAGCAGCAGAGAGAGAGAAAGGGAGTCACTGAGAGACCGGGGGTGAGTGGAAAACACAGCGGGGATAAAAAGAGCAGCAGAGAGAGAGAAACGGAGTCACTGAGAGACCGGGGGAGAGTGGAAAACAGAGCGGGGATAAAAGCAGCAGCAGAGAGAGAGAGAGAGAGAGTCACTGAGAGACTGGGGGAGAGTGGAAAACACAGCGGGGATTAAGGAGCAGCAGAGAGAGAGAAAGGGAGTCACTGAGAGACCGGGGGTGAGTGGAAAACACAGCGGGGATAAAAGGAGGAGCAGAGAGAGAGAAACGGAGTCACTGAGAGACCAGGGGAGAGTGGAAAACAGAGCGGGGATAAAAGCAGCAGCAGAGAGAGAGAGAGAGAGAGAGAGAGAGAGAGTCACCAAGAGACCGGGGGAGATGGAAAGCACAGCGGGGATAAAAGGAGCAGCAGAGAGAGAGAGAGAGAGAGAGAGAGTCACCAAGAGACCGGGGGAGATGGAAAGCACAGCGGGGATAAAAGGAGCAGCAGAGAGAGATTGAGAGTCACTGAGAGACCAGGGGAGAGTGGAAAACACAGCAAGGATAAAAGGAGCAACAGAGAGAGAGTCACTCAGAGACCGGGGGAGAGTGGAAAACACAGCGGGGATAAAAGGAGCCGCAGAGAGAGAGAGAGAGAGAGAGAGTCACTGAGAGACCGGGGGAGATGGAAAGCACAGCGGGGATAAAAGGAGCAGCAGAGCGAGAGAGAGAGAGATATTCACTGAGAGACCAGGGACAGGGGAAAACACAGCGGGGATAAAAGGAGCAGCAGAAAGAGAGAGAGAGTCACTGAGAGACCGGGGGAGAGTGGAAAACACAGCGCAGATAAAAAAAGCAGCAGAGAGAGAGAGTGAGAGAGAGTCACTGAGAGACCGGGGGAAAGTGGAAAACACTGCGGGGATAAAAGGAGCAGCAGAGACAGAGAGAGAGAGAGAGTCACTGAGAGACCTGGGGAGAGTGGGAAACATAGCGGGGACAAAAGGAGCAGCAGAAAAAGAGAGAGAGAGAGTCACTGAGAGACCGGGGGAGAGTGGAAATCACAGCGGGGATAAAAGGAGCAGCAGAGAGAGAGAGAGAGAGAGTCACCAAGAGACTGGGGGAGATGGAAAGCACAGCGGGGATAAAAGGAGCAGCAGAGAGAGAGAGAGAGAAAGAGAGAGAGAGAGAGTCACCAAGAGACCGGGGGAGATGGAAAGCACAGCGGGGATAAAAGGAGCAGCAGAGAGAGATTGAGAGTCACTGAGAGACCAGGGGAGAGTGGAAAACACAGCAAGGATAAAAGGAGCAGCAGAGAGAGAGAGAGAGAGAGAGAGAGAGAGAGTCACTGAGAGACCGGGGGAGATGGAAAGCACAGCGGGAATAAAAGGAGCAGCAGAGGGAGAGAGAGAGAAATATTCACTGAGAGACCAGGGACAGGGGAAAACACAGCGGGGATAAAACGAGCAGAGGACAGAGAGACAGAGAGTCACTGAGAGACAGGGGAGAGTGGAAAACACAGCGGGGATAAAAGGAGCAGCAGAGCGAGAGAGAGAGAGAGAGAGTCACTGAGAGACCGGGGAGAGTGTAAAACACAGCGGGGATAAAAGGAGCATTAGCAGGAGAGTGAGAGGGAGTCACTGAGAGACCAGGGGCACGGGGAAAACACAGCGGGGATAAAAGGAGCAGCACAGAGAGAGAGGGAGAGAGAGTTACTGAGATTCCGGGGGAGAGTGGAAAACACAGCGGGGATAAAAGCAGCAATAGGGGGATAGTGTAAAACAGAGCTGGGATAAAAGGAGCAGCAGAGGTAGAGGGAGAGAGAGTCACTGAGAGACCGGGGGAGAGTGGAAAACACTGCGGGGATAAAAGGAGCAGCAGAGAGGGAGAGAGAGAGAGTCACTGAGAGACTGGGGGAGAGTGGAGAAAACAGCGGGGATAAAAGAAGCAGCAGAGAGAGAGAGAGAGTCACTGAGAGACTGGGGGAGAGTGGAAAACACAGCGGGGATAAAAGGAGCAGCAGAGAGAGAGAGAGAGAGAGAGAGAGTCACTGAGAGACCGGGGGAGAGTGGAAAACACAGCGGGGATAAAAAGAGCAGTGGAGAGAGAGAGAGAGAGTCACTGAGAGACCAGGGGAGAGTGGAAAACACACCAGGGATAAAAGGAGCAGCAGAGAGAGAGAGAGAGAGAGAGTCACTGAGACACCGGGGGAGAGTGGAAAACACAGCGGGGATAAAAGGAGCAGCAGAGAGAGAGAAAGGGAGTCACTGAGAGACCGGGGGTGAGTGGAAAACACAGCAGGGATAAAAGGAGGAGCAGAGAGAGAGAGAGAGAGAGTCACTGAGAGACTGGGGAAGAGGGAAAACACAGCGGGGATAAAAGGAGCAGCAGAGAGAGAGAGAGTAACTGAGAGAACAGGGGGGAGTGGAAAACACAGCAGGGATAAAAGGAGCAGCAGAGAAAGAGAGAGTAACTGAGAGAGCAGGGGGGAGTGGAAAACACAGCAGGGATAAAAGGAGCAGCAGAGAAAGAGAGAGTAACTGAGAGAGCAGGGGGGAGTGGAAAATACAGCAGGGATAAAAGGAGCAGCAGAGAAAGAGAGAGTAACTGAGAGACCGGGGAGAGTGGAAAACACAGCAGGGATAAAAGGAGCAGCAGAGAAAGAGAGAGTAACTGAGAGAGCAGGGGGGAGTGGAAAACACAGCAGGGATAAAAGGAGCAGCAGAGAAAGAGAGAGTAACTGAGACCAGGGGAGAGTGGAAAACACAGCAGGGATAAAAGGAGCAGCAGAGAAAGAGAGAGTAACTGAGAGAGCAGGGGGGAGTGGAAAATACAGCGGGGATAAAAGGAGCAGCAGAGAGAGAGAGACAGAGAGTCACGGAGAGACCAGGGGAGAGTGGAAAACACAGCGGGGATAAAATGAGCAACAGAGAGAGAGAGAGAGAGAGAGTCACTGAGAGAGCGGGGAGAGAGGAAAACACAGCGGGGATAAAAGGAGCAATAGCAGGAGAGTGAGAGGGAGTCACTGAGAGACCAGGGGCAGGGAGAAAACAAAGCGGGGATAAAAGGAGCAGCACAGAGAGAGAGGGAGAGAGAGTTACTGAGAGACCGGCGGAGAGTGGAAAACACAGCGGGGATAAAAGCAGCAATAGGAGGAGAGTGGTAAACACAGCGGGGATAAAAGGAGCAGCAGAGGTAGAGGGAGAGAGAGTCACTGAGAGACCGGGGGAGAGTGGATAACACTGCGGGGACAAAAGTAGCAGCAGAGAGAGAGGGAGAGAGAGAGTCACTGAGAGACCGGGGGAGAGAAAAAAAAACAGCGGCGATAAAAGGAGCAGCAGAGAGAGAGAGAGAGAGTCACTGAGAGACCGGGGGAGAGTGGAAAACACAGCGGGGATAAAAAGAGCAGTAGAGAGAGAGAGTCACTGAGAGACCGGGGGAGAGAAAAAAAAACAACGGCGATAAAAGGAGCAGCAGAGAGAGAGAGAGAGAGAGTCACTGAGAGACCGGGGGAGAGTGGAAAACACACCGGGGATAAAAGCAGCAGCAGACAGAGAGAGACAGAGAAAGAGTCACTGAGAGACCGGGGGAGAGTGGAAAACACAGCGGGGATAAAAGGAGCAGTGGAGAGAGAGAAAGGGAGTCACTGAGAGATCGGGGGTGAGAGGAAAACACAGCGGGGAGAAAAGGAGCAGCAGAGAGAGAGAGAGAAAGTCACTGAGAGACCGGGGGAGAGTGGAAAACACAGCGGGCATAAAAGGAGCAGCAGAGAGAGAGAAAGGGAGTCACTGAGAGATCGGGGGTGAGAGGAAAACACAGCGGGGAGAAAAGGAGCAGCAAAGAAAGAGAGAGAGAGTCACTGAGAGGCCGGGGGAGAGTGGAAAACACAGCGGGGATAAAAAAGCAGTGGAGAGAGAGAGAGAGAGTCACTGAGAGACCGGGGGAGAGTGGAAAAGACAGTGGGGATAAAAGGAGCAGCAGAGAAAGAGAAAGGGAGTCACTGAGAGACCGGGGGTGAGTGGAAAACACAGCGGGGATAAAAGCAGCAGCAGAGAGAGAGAGAGAGAGAGAGTCACCAAGAGACTGGGGAAGAGAGGAAAACACAGCGGGGATAAAAGGAGCAGCAGAGAGAGAGAGAGTGACTGAGAGACGTGGCGAGAGTAGAAAAAACAGCGGGGATAAAAGGAGCAGCAGAAAGAGAGAGAGAGTCACTGAGAGACCGGGGGAGAGTGGAAAACACAGCGCGGATAAAAGGAGCAGAAGAGAGAGAGAGTGAGAGAGAGTCACTGAGAGACCGGGGGAGAGTGGAAAACACTGCGGGTAAAAAACGATCAGCAGAAAGAGAGAGAGAGAGAGAGTCACTGAGAGACCGGGGGAGATGGAATGCAGAGCGGGGATAAAAGGAGCAGCATAGAGAGAGGAAGAGTCACTGAGAGACCGGGGAGATGGAAAACACAGCGGGGATAAAAGGAGCAGCAGAGAGAGAGAGAGAGAGAGAGAGAGAGTCACTGAGAAACCGGGGGAGAGTGGAAAACACAGCGGGGATAAAAAGAGCAATAGAGAGAGAGTGAGAGGGAGTCACTGAGAGACCAGGGGAAAGTGGAAAACACAGCGGGGATAAAAGGAGCAGCAGAGAGAAAGAGAGAGAGTCACTGAGTGACCGGGGGAGAGTGGAAATCAAAGCGGGGATAAAAGGAGCAGCAGAGCGAGAGGCTGAGAGAGAGAGAGAGTCACCAAGAGCATGGGGGAGAGTGGAAAACACAGCGGGGATAAAAGGGGAAGCAGAGAGAGAGAGAGAGAGAGAAAGAGTCACTGAGAGACCGGGGGAGAGTGGAAAGCACAGCGGGGATAAAAGGAGCAGCAGAGAGAAAGATAGAGAGAGAGAGTCACTGAGAGACCTGGGGAGAGTGGAAAACACAGCGGGGATAAAAAGAGCAAAAGAGAGAGAGAGAGTCACTGAGAGACCGGGGGAGAGTGGAAAACACAGCGGGGATTAAGGAGCAGCAGAGAGAGAGAAAGGGAGTCACTGAGAGACCGGGGGTGAGTGGAAAACACAGCGGGGATAAAAGGAGGAGCAGAGAGAGAGAAACGGAGTCACTGAGAGACCAGGGGAGAGTGGAAAACAGAGCGGGGATAAAAGCAGCAGCAGAGAGAGAGAGAGAGAGAGAGAGTCACCAAGAGACCGGGGGAGATGGAAAGCACAGCGGGGATAAAAGGAGCAGCAGAGAGAGAGAGAGAGAGAGAGAGAGTCACCAAGAGACCGGGGGAGATGGAAAGCACAGCGGGGATAAAAGGAGCAGCAGAGAGAGATTGAGAGTCACTGAGAGACCAGGGGAGAGTGGAAAACACAGCAAGGATAAAAGGAGCAACAGAGAGAGAGTCACTCAGAGACCGGGGGAGAGTGGAAAACACAGCGGGGATAAAAGGAGCCGCAGAGAGAGAGAGAGAGAGAGAGAGTCACTGAGAGACCGGGGGAGATGGAAAGCACAGCGGGGATAAAAGGAGCAGCAGAGCGAGAGAGAGAGAGATATTCACTGAGAGACCAGGGACAGGGGAAAACACAGCGGGGATAAAAGGAGCAGCAGAAAGAGAGAGAGAGTCACTGAGAGACCGGGGGAGAGTGGAAAACACAGCGCAGATAAAAAAAGCAGCAGAGAGAGAGAGTGAGAGAGAGTCACTGAGAGACCGGGGGAAAGTGGAAAACACTGCGGGGATAAAAGGAGCAGCAGAGACAGAGAGAGAGAGAGAGTCACTGAGAGACCTGGGGAGAGTGGGAAACATAGCGGGGACAAAAGGAGCAGCAGAAAAAGAGAGAGAGAGAGTCACTGAGAGACCGGGGGAGAGTGGAAATCACAGCGGGGATAAAAGGAGCAGCAGAGAGAGAGAGAGAGAGAGTCACCAAGAGACTGGGGGAGATGGAAAGCACAGCGGGGATAAAAGGAGCAGCAGAGAGAGAGAGAGAGAAAGAGAGAGAGAGAGAGTCACCAAGAGACCGGGGGAGATGGAAAGCACAGCGGGGATAAAAGGAGCAGCAGAGAGAGATTGAGAGTCACTGAGAGACCAGGGGAGAGTGGAAAACACAGCAAGGATAAAAGGAGCAGCAGAGAGAGAGAGAGAGAGAGAGAGAGAGAGAGTCACTGAGAGACCGGGGGAGATGGAAAGCACAGCGGGAATAAAAGGAGCAGCAGAGGGAGAGAGAGAGAAATATTCACTGAGAGACCAGGGACAGGGGAAAACACAGCGGGGATAAAACGAGCAGAGGACAGAGAGACAGAGAGTCACTGAGAGACAGGGGAGAGTGGAAAACACAGCGGGGATAAAAGGAGCAGCAGAGCGAGAGAGAGAGAGAGAGAGTCACTGAGAGACCGGGGAGAGTGTAAAACACAGCGGGGATAAAAGGAGCATTAGCAGGAGAGTGAGAGGGAGTCACTGAGAGACCAGGGGCACGGGGAAAACACAGCGGGGATAAAAGGAGCAGCACAGAGAGAGAGGGAGAGAGAGTTACTGAGATTCCGGGGGAGAGTGGAAAACACAGCGGGGATAAAAGCAGCAATAGGGGGATAGTGTAAAACAGAGCTGGGATAAAAGGAGCAGCAGAGGTAGAGGGAGAGAGAGTCACTGAGAGACCGGGGGAGAGTGGAAAACACTGCGGGGATAAAAGGAGCAGCAGAGAGGGAGAGAGAGAGAGTCACTGAGAGACTGGGGGAGAGTGGAGAAAACAGCGGGGATAAAAGAAGCAGCAGGAGAGAGAGAGAGAGTCACTGAGAGACTGGGGGAGAGTGGAAAACACAGCGGGGATAAAAGGAGCAGCAGAGAGAGAGAGAGAGAGAGAGAGAGTCACTGAGAGACCGGGGGAGAGTGGAAAACACAGCGGGGATAAAAGAGCAGTGGAGAGAGAGAGAGAGAGTCACTGAGAGACCAGGGGAGAGTGGAAAACACACCAGGGATAAAAGGAGCAGCAGAGAGAGAGAGAGAGAGAGAGTCACTGAGACACCGGGGGAGAGTGGAAAACACAGCGGGGATAAAAGGAGCAGCAGAGAGAGAGAAAGGGAGTCACTGAGAGACCGGGGGTGAGTGGAAAACACAGCGGGGATAAAAGGAGGAGCAGAGAGAGAGAGAGAGAGAGTCACTGAGAGACTGGGGAAGAGGGAAAACACAGCGGGGATAAAAGGAGCAGCAGAGAGAGAGAGAGTAACTGAGAGAACAGGGGGGAGTGGAAAACACAGCAGGGATAAAAGGAGCAGCAGAGAAAGAGAGAGTAACTGAGAGAGCAGGGGGGAGTGGAAAACACAGCAGGGATAAAAGGAGCAGCAGAGAAAGAGAGAGTAACTGAGAGAGCAGGGGGGAGTGGAAAATACAGCAGGGATAAAAGGAGCAGCAGAGAAAGAGAGAGTAACTGAGAGACCGGGGAGAGTGGAAAACACAGCAGGGATAAAAGGAGCAGCAGAGAAAGAGAGAGTAACTGAGAGAGCAGGGGGGAGTGGAAAACACAGCAGGGATAAAAGGAGCAGCAGAGAAAGAGAGAGTAACTGAGACCAGGGGAGAGTGGAAAACACAGCAGGGATAAAAGGAGCAGCAGAGAAAGAGAGAGTAACTGAGAGAGCAGGGAGAGAGGAAAATACAGCGGGGATAAAAGGAGCAGCAGAGAGAGAGAGACAGAGAGTCACGGAGAGACCAGGGGAGAGTGGAAAACACAGCGGGGATAAAATGAGCAACAGAGAGAGAGAGAGAGAGAGAGTCACTGAGACACCGGGGGAGAGTGGAAAACACAGCGGGGATAAAAGGAGCAGCAGAGAGAGAGAAAGGGAGTCACTGAGAGACCGGGGGTGAGTGGAAAACACAGCGGGGATAAAAGGAGGAGCAGAGAGAGAGAGAGAGAGAGTCACTGAGAGACTGGGGAAGAGGGAAAACACAGCGGGGATAAAAGGAGCAGCAGAGAGAGAGAGAGTAACTGAGAGAACAGGGGGGAGTGGAAAACACAGCAGGGATAAAAGGAGCAGCAGAGAAAGAGAGAGTAACTGAGAGAGCAGGGGGGAGTGGAAAACACAGCAGGGATAAAAGGAGCAGCAGAGAAAGAGAGAGTAACTGAGAGAGCAGGGGGGAGTGGAAAATACAGCAGGGATAAAAGGAGCAGCAGAGAAAGAGAGAGTAACTGAGAGACCGGGGAGAGTGGAAAACACAGCAGGGATAAAAGGAGCAGCAGAGAAAGAGAGAGTAACTGAGAGAGCAGGGGGGAGTGGAAAACACAGCAGGGATAAAAGGAGCAGCAGAGAAAGAGAGAGTAACTGAGACCAGGGGAGAGTGGAAAACACAGCAGGGATAAAAGGAGCAGCAGAGAAAGAGAGAGTAACTGAGAGAGCAGGGAGAGAGGAAAATACAGCGGGGATAAAAGGAGCAGCAGAGAGAGAGAGACAGAGAGTCACGGAGAGACCAGGGGAGAGTGGAAAACACAGCGGGGATAAAATGAGCAACAGAGAGAGAGAGAGAGAGTGAGTCACTGAGAGAGCGGGGAGAGAGGAAAACACAGCGGGGATAAAAGGAGCAATAGCAGGAGAGTGAGAGGGAGTCACTGAGAGACCAGGGGCAGGGAGAAAACAAAGCGGGGATAAAAGGAGCAGCACAGAGAGAGAGGGAGAGAGAGTTACTGAGAGACCGGCGGAGAGTGGAAAACACAGCGGGGATAAAAGCAGCAATAGGAGGAGAGTGGTAAACACAGCGGGGATAAAAGGAGCAGCAGAGGTAGAGGGAGAGAGAGTCACTGAGAGACCGGGGGAGAGTGGATAACACTGCGGGGACAAAAGTAGCAGCAGAGAGAGAGGGAGAGAGAGAGTCACTGAGAGACCGGGGGAGAGAAAAAAAAACAGCGGCGATAAAAGGAGCAGCAGAGAGAGAGAGAGAGAGTCACTGAGAGACCAGGGGAGAGTGGAAAACACAGCGGGGATAAAAAGAGCAGTAGAGAGAGAGAGTCACTGAGAGACCGGGGGAGAGAAAAAAAAACAACGGCGATAAAAGGAGCAGCAGAGAGAGAGAGAGAGAGAGTCACTGAGAGACCGGGGGAGAGTGGAAAACACACCGGGGATAAAAGCAGCAGCAGACAGAGAGAGACAGAGAAAGAGTCACTGAGAGACCGGGGGAGAGTGGAAAACACAGCGGGGATAAAAGGAGCAGTGGAGAGAGAGAAAGGGAGTCACTGAGAGATCGGGGGTGAGAGGAAAACACAGCGGGGAGAAAAGGAGCAGCAGAGAGAGAGAGAGAAAGTCACTGAGAGACCGGGGGAGAGTGGAAAACACAGCGGGCATAAAAGGAGCAGCAGAGAGAGAGAAAGGGAGTCACTGAGAGATCGGGGGTGAGAGGAAAACACAGCGGGGAGAAAAGGAGCAGCAAAGAAAGAGAGAGAGAGTCACTGAGAGGCCGGGGGAGAGTGGAAAACACAGCGGGGATAAAAAAGCAGTGGAGAGAGAGAGAGAGAGTCACTGAGAGACCGGGGGAGAGTGGAAAAGACAGTGGGGATAAAAGGAGCAGCAGAGAAAGAGAAAGGGAGTCACTGAGAGACCGGGGGTGAGTGGAAAACACAGCGGGGATAAAAGGAGAGCAGAGAGAGAGAAACGGAGTCACTGACAGACTGCGGGAGAGTGGAAAACAAAGCGGGGATAAAAGCAGCAGCAGAGAGAGAGAGAGAGAGTCACCAAGAGACTGGGGAAGAGAGGAAAACACAGCGGGGATAAAAGGAGCAGCAGAGAGAGAGAGAGTGACTGAGAGACGTGGCGAGAGTAGAAAAAACAGCGGGGATAAAAGGAGCAGCAGAAAGAGAGAGAGAGTCACTGAGAGACCGGGGGAGAGTGGAAAACACAGCGCGGATAAAAGGAGCAGAAGAGAGAGAGAGTGAGAGAGAGTCACTGAGAGACCGGGGGAGAGTGGAAAACACTGCGGGTAAAAAACGATCAGCAGAAAGAGAGAGAGAGAGAGAGTCACTGAGAGACCGGGGGAGATGGAATGCAGAGCGGGGATAAAAGGAGCAGCATAGAGAGAGGAAGAGTCACTGAGAGACCGGGGAGATGGAAAACACAGCGGGGATAAAAGGAGCAGCAGAGAGAGAGAGAGAGAGAGAGAGAGTCACTGAGAAACCGGGGGAGAGTGGAAAACACAGCGGGGATAAAAAGAGCAATAGAGAGAGAGTGAGAGGGAGTCACTGAGAGACCAGGGGAAAGTGGAAAACACAGCGGGGATAAAAGGAGCAGCAGAGAGAAAGAGAGAGAGTCACTGAGTGACCGGGGGAGAGTGGAAATCAAAGCGGGGATAAAAGGAGCAGCAGAGCGAGAGGCTGAGAGAGAGAGAGAGTCACCAAGAGCATGGGGGAGAGTGGAAAACACAGCGGGGATAAAAGGGGAAGCAGAGAGAGAGAGAGAGAGAGAAAGAGTCACTGAGAGACCGGGGGAGAGTGGAAAGCACAGCGGGGATAAAAGGAGCAGCAGAGAGAAAGATAGAGAGAGAGAGTCACTGAGAGACCTGGGGAGAGTGGAAAACACAGCGGGGATAAAAAGAGCAAAAGAGAGAGAGAGAGTCACTGAGAGACCAGGGGAGAGTGGAAAACACTGAGGGGATAAAAGGGGCAGCACAGAGAGACAGAGAGAGGGAGAGTGAGAGGGAGTCACTGAGAGACCAGGGGAGAGTTGAAAACACAGCGGGGATAAAAGGAGCAGCAGAAAGGAAGATAGAGAGAGAGACAGAGAGTCACTGAGAGACTGGGGGAGAGTGGAATACACAGAGGTATAAAAGCAGCAGCAGAGAGAGAGAGGGAGAGAGAGTCACTGAGAGACCGGGTGAGATGGAAAGCACAGCGGGGATAAAAGGAGCAGCGGAGCGAGATAGAGAGAGAGAGAGATAGAGAGAGAGTCACTGAGAAACCAGGGGGAGAGTGGAAAACACAGGGGGGATAAAAGGAGCAGCAGAGCGAGAGAGAGAGAGAGAGAGAGTGACCAAGAGACTGGGGGAGAGTGGAAAACACAGTGGGGATAAAAGCAGCAGCAGAGAGAGAGAGAGAGAGAGTCACTGACAGACCGGGGAAGAGTGGAAAACACAGCGGGGATAAATGGAGCAGCAGAGAGAGAGAGAGAGAGAGAGAGAGAGAGAGAGTGTGAGGGAGTCACTGAGAGACCAGGGGCAGGGGAAAAACACAGCGGGGATAAAACGATCAGCAAAGATAGAGAGAACAGAGAGTCACTGAGAGACCAGGGGAGAGTCGAAAACACAGGGGGGATAAAAGCATCAGCAGAGAGAGAGAGATAGAGAGAGAGAGAGAGAGAGTCACTGAGAGACCGGGGGAGAGTGGAAAACACAGCGGGGATAAGAGGAGCAGCAGAGAGAGATTTAGAGAGTCACTGAGAGACCTGGGGAGAGTGGGAAACATAGCGGGGATAAAAGGAGCAGCAGAAAAAGAGAGAGAGAGAGTCACTGAGAGACCGGGGGAGAGTGGAAATCACAGTGGGGATAAAAGCAGCAGCAGACAGAGAGGCAGAGAGAGAGAGAGTCACCAAGAGACTGGGGGAGAGTGGAAAACACAGCGGGGATAAAAGGAGCAGCAAAGAGAGAGAGAGAGAGAGAGTCACTGAGAGACCAGGTGAGAGTGGAAAACACAGCGGGGATAAAACGAGCATTAGGGGGATAGTGAGAGGGAGTCAATGAGAGACCAGGGGCAGGGGAAAACACAGCGGGGATAAAAGGAGCAGCAGAGAGAGAGCGAGAGAGAGAGAGAGAGTCACTGAGAGACCGGGGGAGAAGGAAAGCACAGCGGGGATAAAAGGAGCAGCAGACAGAAAGGCAGAGAGAGAGAGCGAGAGTCACCAAGAGACTGGGGGAGAATGGAAAACACAGCGGGGATAAAAGGAGCAGCAGAGAGAGGGAGAGAGTCACTGACAGACCAGGGAAGAGTGGAAAACAAAGCGGGGCTAAAATGAGCAGCAGAGAGAGAGAGAGAGTCACTGAGAGACCTGGGGAGAGTGGAAAATACAGCGGGGATAAAAGGAGAAACTGAGAAAGAGAGAAAGTCACTGTCAGACCTGGGCAGAGTGGAAAACAGTGCGGGGATAAAAAGAGCAATAGAGAGAGAGTGAGGGGGAGTAACTGAGAGACCGGGAGAGATGGAAAACACAGCGGGGATAAAGGGAGCAGCAGAGAGAGAGACAGAGAGAGTCACTGAGAGACCGGGGGAGATGGAAAACACAGCGGGGATAAAAGGAGCAGCAGATAGAGAGAGAGTCACTGAGAGACCAGGAGAGATGGAAAACACAGCGGGGAAAAAAGGAGCAGCAGAGAGAGAGAGAGAGAGAGTCACTGAGAGTGCGGGGGAGAGTGGAAAACACAGCGGGGATAAAAGGAGCAATAGAGAGAGTGAGAGGGAGTCACTGAGAGGCCGGGGGAGATGGAAAACACAGCGGGGATAAAAGGGGCAGGACAGAGAGAGAGAGAGAGAGAGAGTCACTGAGAGAAAGGGGAGAGTGGAAATCACAGAGGGGATAAAAGGGGCAGCACAGAGAGAGGGAGAGAGGGAGTCACTGAGCAACCAGGGGCAGGGGGAAAACACAGCGGGGATAAAACGAGCAACAGAGAGAGAGAGAGAGTCACTGAGAGACTGGGGGAGTGTGGAAAAAACAGCGGGGATAAAAGCAGCAGCAGAGAGAGAGAGAGAGTCACTGAGAGACCGGGGGAGAGTGGAAAACACTCTGGGGATAAAAAGAGCAATAGAGAGAGAGTCAGAGGGAGTCACTGAGAGACCGGGGGAGAGTGGAAAACACAGCGGGGATAAAAGGAGCAGCAGAGAGAGAGAGAGAGAGTCACTGAGAGACCAGGCGAGATGGAAAGCACAGCGGGGATAAAAGGAGCAGCAGAGAGAGAGAGCGAGAGTGTCACTGAGAGACTGGGGGAGAGTGGAAAACACAGCGGGGATAAAAGGAGTAATAGAGAGAGAGAGAGAGAGAGTCACTGAGAGACCAGGGGAGATTGGAAAACACAGCGGGGATAAAAAGAGCAAAAGAGAGAGAGAGGGAGAGAGAGAGAGAGTGACTTAGAGACCTGGGGAGAGTGGAAAACACTGCGGGGATAAAAGGGGCAACACATAGAGAGAGAGAGGGAGTCACTGAGAGACCAGGGGCAGGGGGAAAACACAGCGGGGATAAAACGAGCAGCAGAGAGAGAGAGAGAGAGAGAGAGTCACTGAGAGACCGGGGGAGAGTGGAAATCACAGCGGGGATAAAAGGAGGAGCAGAGAGAGAGGCTGAGAGAGAGAGAGAGTCACCAAGAGACTGGGGGAGAATGGAAAACACAGCGGGGATAAAAGGAGCAGCAGAGAGAGAGGGAGAGAGTCACTGAGAGACCGGGGAAGATTGGCAAACACAGCGGGGATAAAAGGGGAAGCAGAGAGAGAGAGAGAGTGAGTCACTGAGAGACCGGGGGAGAGGGAAAACACAGCGGGGATAAAAAGAGCAGCAGAAAAAGAAAGCGAGATAGTAACTGAGAGACCGGGGGAGAGTGGAAATCACAGCGGGGATAAAAGCAGCAGCAGAGAGAGGGAGAGAGTCACTGAGAGACCAGGGGAGAGTGGAAAACAAAGCGGGGATAAAAGGAGCAGCAGAGAGATAGACCGTCACTGAGAGACCTAGGGAGAGTGGAAAACACAGTGGGGATAAAAAGAGCAGCAGAGAGATAGAGAGAGAGAGAGAGAGAGAGAGAGAGTGTCACTGAGAGTCCGGGGGAGAATGGAAAACACAGCGGGGATAAAAGGAGCAATAGGGGGAGAGTGAGAGGGAGTCACTGAGAGACCACGTGCAGGGGGAAAACACAGCGGGGATAAAAGGAGAAGCAGAGAGAAAGAGAGACAGACAGTCACTGAGAGACCAGGGGAGAGTGGAAAACACAGCGGGGATAAAACGAGCAGCAGAGAGAGAGGGAGAGTCACTGAGAGACCAGGGGCAGGGGGAAAACACAGCAGGGATAAAAGGAGCAGCAGAGAGAGAGAGAGAGAGAGAGAGAGTCACTGAGACACCGGGGGAGACTGGAAAACACAGCGGGGATAAAAGGAGCAGCAGAGAGAGAGAGAGAGAGAGAGTCACTGAGAGACCAGGGGAGAGTAGAAAACACAGCGGGGATAAAAGGTGTAGCAGAGAGAAAGAGAGAGAGAGAGAGAGTCACTGAGAGACAAGGGGAGAGTGGAAAACACAGCGGGGATAAAAGGAGCAGCAGAGAGAAAGAGAGAGAGAGACAGAGAGTCACTGAGAGACTGGGGGAGAGTGGAAAACACAGGGGGATAAAAGCAGCAGAGAGAGAGAGGGAGAGAGAGTCACTGAGAGACCAGGGGAGATGGAAAGCACAGCGGGGACAAAAGAAGCAGCAGAGCGAGAGAGATAGAGAGAGAGAGTCACTGAGGAACCTGGGGGCGATTGGAAAACACAGCGGGGATAAAAGGAGCAGCAGAGCGAGAGAGAGAGAGAGAGTCACTGAGAGACCGGGGTAGAGTGGAAAACACAGCGGGGATAAAAGCAGCAGCAGAAAAAGAGAGAGAGAGTCACTGAGAAACCAGGGGAGAGTGGAAAACACAGCGGGGATAAAAGGAGCAGCAGAGAGAGAGAGAGAGTCACTGAGAGACCGGGGGAGAGTGGAAAACACAGCGGGGATAAAAGGAGCAGCAGAGAGAGAGAGAGAGTCACTGAGAGACCAGGGGAGAGTGGAAAACACAGCGGCGATAAAAGTAGCTGCAGGGATAGAGATAGAGAGTCACTGAGAGACCCGGGGAGAGTGGAAAACACGGCGGGGATAAAAGGGGCAGCACAGAGAGAGAGAGAGAGGGAGTCACTGAGATACCAGGGGCAGGGGAAAACACAGCGGGGATAAAACGAGCAGCAGAGAGAGAGAGAGAGACACTGAGAGACAGGGGAGAGTGGAAATCACATCGGGGATGAAAGCAGCAGAAGACAGAGAGGCTGAGACAGAGAGAGAGAGAGAGTCACCAGGAGACTGGGGGAGAGTGGAAAACACAGCGGGGATAAAAGGAGCAGCAGAGAGAGAGGGAGAGAGTCACAGAGAGAGCGGAGAAGAGTGGCAAACACAGCGGGGATAAAAGGGGAAGCAGAGAGAGAGTGAGAGAGAGTAACTGAGAGACCGGCGGAGAGTGGAAAACACAGCGGGAATAAAAAGAGCAGCAGAGAGAGAGAGAGAGACAGAGAGACACTGAGAGACCGGGGTAGAGCGTAAAGCACAGCGGGGATAAAAGGAGCAGCAGAGAGAAAGATAGAGAGAGAGAGTCACTGAGAGAGCTGGGGAGAGTGGAATACACAGCGGGGATAAAAAGAGCAATAGAGAGAGAGAGAGTTACTGAGAGACCAGGGGAGAGTGGAAAACACAGTGGGGATAAAAGGAGCAGCAGAGATAGAGATAGAGAGTCACTGAGCGACCTGGGGAGAGTGGAAAACACAGCGGGGATAAAAGGAGCAGCAGAGAGAGAGAGTGAGTTACTGAGAGACCGGGGGAGAGTGGAAAACACAGCGGGGATAAAACGAGCAGCAGAGAGAGTGAGAGAGTCACTGAGAGACAGGGGAGAGTGGAAATCACAGCGGGGATAAAATCAGCAGCAGACAGAAAGGCAGAGAGAGAGAGCGAGAGACACCAAGTGACTGGGGGAGAGTGGAAAACACAGCGGGGATAAAAGGAGCAGCAGAGAGAGAGGGAGAGAGTCACTGAGAGGCCAGGGGAGAGTGGAAAACACAGCGGGGAAAAAAGGAGCAGCAGAGAGAGAGAGAGAGTCACTGAGAGACTTGGGGAGAGTGGAAAATACAGCAGGGATAAAAAGAGCAGCAGAGAGAGAGAGACAGAGAGTCACTGACAGACTGGGGAGAGTGGAAAACACAGCGGGGATAAAAGGAGCAGAAGAGAGAGAGAAGAGAGAGAGAGAGAGTCACTGAGAGACCGGGGGAGAGTGGAAGACACAGTGGGGATAAAAGGAGCAGCAGAGAGAGAGACAGAGAGAGTCACTGAGAGACCGGGGGGGAGTGGAAAACACAGTGTGGATAAAAGGAGCAGCAGAGAGAAAGAGAGAGAGAGAGAGAGAGTGAGAGGGAGTCACTGAGAGACCGGGGGAGCGTGGAAAACAGAGCGGGGATAAAAGGAGCAGCAGAGAGAAAGAAAGGGAGTCACTGAGAGACCGGGGGTGAGTGGAAAACACAGCGGGAATAAAAGGAGCAGCAGAGAGAGAAAGAGAGAGTCACTGAGAGAGCGGGTAGAGTGGAAGACACTGCGGGGATAAAAGGAGCAATAGCGGGAGAGTGAGAGGGAGTCACTGAGAGACCAGGGGCAGGGGGAAAAGACAGCGGGCATAAAAGGAGCAGCACAGAGAGAGAGGGAGACAGAGTTACTGAGAGACGGGGGAGAGTGGAAAACACAGCGGGGATAAAAGGAGCAGCAGAGAGAGAGAGAGAGAGAGAGAGAGAGAGAGAGTCACTGAGAGACCGGGGGAGAGTGGAAAACACAGCGGGGATAAAAGGAGCAGCAGAGAGAGAGGGAGAGAGAGTCACTGAGAGACCGGGGATGAGCGGAAAACACAGCGGGAATAAGAGGAGCAGCAGAGAGAGAGAGAGAGAGAGAGAGTAACTGAGAGACCGGGTGAGAGTGGCAAGCACAGCGAGGATAAAAGGAGCAGCAGAAAGAGAGAAAGAGAGAGACACTGAGAGACCAGGGGAGAGTGCAAAACACAGCAGGGATAAAAGGAGCAGCAGAGAGAGAGAGAGAGAGAGAGAGTCACTGAGAGACATGGGGAGAGTGGAAAACACAGCGGGGATAAAAGGAGCAGCAGAGAGAGAAAGAGAGAGAGGGAGTCACTGAGAGAACGGGGAGAGTGGAAAACACAGCGGGGATAAAAGAAGTAGCAGAAAGAGAGAGAGAGAGAGAGAGTCACTGAGAGAGCGGGGGAGAGTGGAAAACACAGAGGGGATAAGAGGATCAGCAGAGAGAGATAGAGAGACTTCACTGAGAGACCAGGGGAAGGGGAAAACACAGCGGGGATAAAAGGAGCAGCAGAGAGAGAGAGAGAGAGAGTCACTGAGAGACTGGGAGAGTGGAAAACCGAGCGGGGATAAAAGGAGCAGCAGAGAGAGAGAGAGAGAGTCACAGAGAGACCAGGGGAGAGTGGAAAACACAGCGGGGATAAAAGGAGCAGCAGAGAGAGAGGGAGAGAGAGTCACTGATAGACCGGGAGAGAGTGGAAGACACAGCGGGGATAAAAGGACCAGCAGAGAGAGAGAGAGAGAGAGAGACACTGAGAGACCAGGGGAGAGTGCAAAACACAGCAGGGATAAAAGGAGCAGCAGAGAGAGAGAGAGAGAGAGTCACTGAGAGACCGGGGGAGAGTGCAAAACACAGCGGGGATAAAAGGAGCAGCAGAGAGAGAAAGAGCGAGAGGGAGTCACTGAGAGAACGGGGAGAGTGGAAAACACAGCGGGGATAAAAGGAGCAATAGCGGGAGAGTGAGAGGGAATCACTGAGAGACCAGGGGAGAGTGGAAAACACAGCGGGGATAAAAGGAGCAGCAGAGAGAGAGGGAGAGAGAGTCACTGAGAGACCGGGGATGAGCGGAAAACACAGCGGGGATAAGAGGAGCAGCAGAGAGAGAGAGAGAGAGTAACTGAGAGACCGGGAGAGATTGGAAAACACAGCGGGGTTAAAAGGAGCAGCAGAGAGAGAAAGAGAGAGTCACTGAGAGAGCGGGGAGAGTGGAAAACACAGCGGGGATAAAAGGAGCCATAGCGGGAGAGTGAGAGGGAGTCACTGAGAGACCGGGGCAGGGGGAAAATACAGCGAGGATAAAAGGAGCAGCACAGAGAGAGAGGGAGAGAGAGTCACTGAGAGACGGGGGGAGAGTGGAAAAAACAGCGGGGATTAAACCATCAATAGGGGGAGAGTGGAAAACACAGCGGGGAAAAAAGGAGCAGCAGAGGTAGAGGGAGGGAGAGTCACTGAGAGAACGGGGGAGAGTGGAAAACACTGCGGGGATAAAAGGAGCAGCAGAGAGGGAGAGTGAGAGGGAGTCACTGAGAGACCAGGGGCAGGGGGAAAACACAGCGGGGATAAAAGGAGCAGCACAGAGAGAGAGGGAGAGAGAGTCACTGAGAGACCGGGTGAGAGTGGAAAACACAGCGGGGATAAAAGCAGCAATAGGGGGAGAGTGGAAAACACAGCGGGGATAAAATGAGCAACAGAGAGAGAGATACAGAGTCACTAAGAGACCTGGGGAGAGTGGAAAACACAGCGGGGATAAAAGGAGCAGCAGAGAGAGAGAGAGAGAGAGAGAGTGTCACTGAGAGACCGGGCGAGAGTGGAAAACACAGCGGGGATAAAAGGAAGTGCAGAGAGAGAGAGAGAGATTATCACTGAGAGACCGGGCGAGAGTGGAAAACACAGCGGGATAAAAGGAGCAGCAGAGGTAGAGGGAGAGAGTGTCACTGAAAGACCGTGGGAGAGTGGAAAACACTGCGGGGCTAAAATGAGCAGCAGAGAGAGAGAGAGAGAGAGAGAGAGAGAGTCACTGAGAGACCGGGGGAGAGTGGAAAACACAGCGGGGATAAAAGGAGCAATAGCGGGAGAGTGAGAGGGAGTCACTGAGAGACCAGGGGCAGGGGGAAAACACAGCGGGGATAAAAGGAGCAGCACAGAGAGAGAGGGAGAGAGAGTCACTCAGAGACGGGGGGGAGAGTGGAAAACACAGTGGGGATAAAAGCAGCGATAGGGGGAGAGTGGAAAACACAGCGGGGATAAAAGGAGCAGCAGAGAGAGAGGGAGAGAGAGTCACTGAGAGACCGGGGGAGAGTGGAAAACACTGCGGGGGTAAAATGAGCAGCATAGAGAGAGAGAGAGAGTCACTGAGAAACCGGGGGAGAGTGGAAACGACAGCGGGGATAAAAGGTGGAGCAGAGAGAGAGAGAGAGAGAGTCACGGAGAGACCGGGGGAGAGTGGAAAATACAGCGGGGATAAAAGGAGCAAAAGAGATAGAGAGAGAGAGAGCCACTGAGAGAACGGGGGAGAGTGGAAAACACAGCGGGGATAAAAGAAGCAGCAGAGAGAGAGAGAGACAAAGTCACTGAGAGACCGGGGGAGAGTGGAAAACACAGCGGGGATAAAAGGAGCAGCAGAGAGAGAGGGAGAGAGAGAGAGTCACTGAGAGACCGGGGGAGAGTGGCAATCACAGCGGCGATAAAAGGAGCAGCAGAGAGACAGAGAGACACTGACAGACTGGGGAGAGTGGAAAACACAGCGGGGATAAAAGGAGCAGCAGAGAGAGAGAGAGTCACTAAGAGAGCAGGGGAGAGTGGAAAACACAGCGGGGATAAAAGGAGCAATAGCGGGAGAGTGAGAGGGAGTCACTGAGAGACCAGGGGCAGGGGGAAAACACAGCGGGGATAAAAGGAGCAGCACAGAGAGAGAGGAAGAGAGAGTGACTGAGAGACCGGGGGAGAGTGGAAAACACAGCGGGGATAAAAGCAGCAATAGGGGGAGGGTGGAAAACACAGCGGGGATAAAAGGAGCAGCAGAGATAGAGGGAGAGAGAGTCACTGAGAGACTGGGGGCGAGTGGAAAACACTGCGGGGATAAAAGGAGCAGGAGAGAAACAAAAAGAGAGTCAGTGAGAGACCGAGGGACAGTGAAAAACACAGCGGGGATAAAAGGAGCAGCAGAGAGAGAGAGAGACTCACTGAGAGACCAGGGGAGAGTGGAAAACACAGCGGGGATAAAAGGAGCAGCAGAGAGAGAGAGAGAGTCACTGAGAGACCAGGGGGAGGGGGAAAACACTATTACTGGGTGAGAATACACAATCGTCTGGCACTGGATGAGAATACAAAATTAATCATCAGTATCACTGCATCACTTTCCTGCCACTATCACTGGGTGCGAACACACAACTTGCTGTCGCCATCACTGGATGAGAATGCACAATTTCTTGTCACTATTACTGGGTGAGAATACATACTTCGCTGTCACTTTTACTGAATAAGAATACAGAATTCACTGTCGCTATCACTAGGTGAGAATGTACAATTTCCTGTTACTATCACCTGATGAGAATACGCAATTTCCTGTTACTCACTGGCTGAGAATACGCAATTCCTTGTCGCTATCACTGGGTCAGAATACATAATTTTGCTCTCGCTATTGCTGGATAAGAATATACAGCTCCCTGTCACAAACACTGGTTGAGAATAAACAATTTCCTGCCTCTATCAGTGGGTGAGATACACAACTTCCTGTCAGTATCACTGGGTGAGAATAAATAATTTCCTGTCACTATTGCTAGGTGTGATTACACAATTCCGTGCCAATATCACTGGCTGATAAAATACAATTTACTATCACTATCGATGAACGGTAATGCACTATTTCTTGTCACTATCACTGGGTGAGATTATGCACTTCCCTGTCACAATCAATGGTTGAGGATACCCATTTTGCTGCCTCTATCAGTGGGTGAGAATACATAAATTCCTGTCACTCTCACTGGGAAAGAATACACAATCCTTTTGCACTGGGTGAGAATACAGAATTCCTTGTCAGTCACTGGTTGAGAAGACACAATTTCCTGCCTCTATCAGTGGGTGAGAATACACAATTCCGAGTCCCTATCACTGGGTGAGAGTACAGGATTCACTGTCACTTTCACTGGGTGAGAATACACAATCCTCTTGCAAAGGATGAGAATACACAATTTCCTGTCACTGTCACTGGGTGAGAATACACAATTCCCTGTCTCTATCACTGGTTGAGAATACACAATTTCCTGTCATTATCACTGGGTGCAAATACACAACTTGCTGTCTCTATCACTGGATGAGAACACACAATGTCTTATCACTGCTAGTGGGTGAGAATACAAACTTCCCTGTCACTTTTATTGAATGAAATTACACAATTCCCTGTCACTATCAGTGCGCGAGAATACACAATTTCCTGTCTCTGTCACTTGATGAGAATATGTATGTTCCTGTCACTCTCACTGGGTGACAATACTCAATTTTGCTCTTGCTATTGCTGGATGAGAATACACAATTTCCTGCCTCTATCAGTGGATGGGAATACAAATTGCACACCCCAATCACTGGGTGAGAATACATAATTTCCTGCCTCAATCACTGGATGAGATTATACAATTCCATGTCATTATCACTGGGTGAGAATCAAAATTCCATGTCACTATCATTGGATGAGAATACATATTTCCCCATCACTATCACAGGGTGAGAATACACAATTTCCTCTCACTATTACCGGATGTGAATACACAATATCCTGTCACTATCACTGGCTGAGAATACACAATTCCCTGTCACTACCACAGGGCGAGAATACACAATTCTCTGTAACTATCACTGGGTGAGAATACACAATTTCCTGTCACAACACTGGATGTGAATACACAATTTCCTGTCACAACACTGGATGTGAATACACAGCTTCCTGTCACAGCACTGGATGTGAATACACAATTTCCTGTCATAGCACTGGATGTGAATACAAACTTTTTTTGCCTCTATCAATGGATAAGAATACACAATTTGCTGTCGCTATCACTGGATGAGAATAGACAATTCCTCGTCACTATCACTGGGTGAGAAGACACAATTCCCTGTCATTTTACTGAATGAGATTCGCAATTCCCTGTCATTATCACCGAGTGAGAATACACAATCCTCTGGCATAGGGTGAGAATACACAATTCCCTGTCACGATCACTGGGTGCGAATACACAATTTCCTGCCTCTTATCAGTGGGTGAGAATACAGAATTTTCTATCTCTATCACTGGATGAGAATACACAGTTCCCTATCACTATCACTGGGTGAGAACACACAATTCCCTGTCACTATCCCTTTGAGAATACACAATTTCCTGCCACTATCACTGGGAGAGAATACACAGTCCTCTTGCACTGGATGAGAATACAGAATTAACTGTCACTATCACTAGGTAAGAATACACAATTCCCTGGCACTATCACTGGCTGAGAATACACAATCCTCTGGCACTGGATGTGAATACCCAATTGCCTGTCACTGTCAGTTGGTGAGAATACACAATTCTCTCTCTCTGTCACTGGGTGAGAATACACAATTTCCTGTCACTATCACTGGGTGAAATTACACAATTTCCTGTCACTATCACAGGGTGAGAATACACAATTTCCTCCAATATCACTGGGTGAGAATACACAATTTCCTGCCAATATCACTGGATGTGAATACACAATTTCCTGTCACAACACTGGATGTGAATACACAATTTCCTGTCACAACACTGGATGTGAATACACAATTCCCTGTCACTATCTGTGGGTGAGAATACACAATTCCCTGTCACTGTCTCTGGTTGAGAATACACAATTCCCTGTCACTGTCTCTGGTTGAGAATACACAATTTCCTGCATCAATTGCTGGATCAGATTACACAATTCCCTGCCATTATCACTGGGTTAGAATACACAATTAGTTGTCACTATCACTAAGTAAGAATACACAATTTCCTGTCATTATTACTGGATGAGATTATACAATTTGCTGATTTTATCATTGGGTAAAAATACAAAATTTCCTGTTATTAACACTGGCACTGGACAAGAATACACAATTACGTGTCACTATCATTGGGTGAGAATAAAAAGATTCCTGTCCCCAAATATGCACAAATCCCTGTCCCTCTCACTGGGTGGAATGCACAATTTCCTGTCGCTATCACCAGGTGAGAATATACAATTTCCTCGCACTATCAGCGGATGTGAATATATAATTCACTGGGTGAGAGCGCACAATTTCCTGTTACTATCGCGGAGTCAGAATACATAATTACCTATCAGTATCACTTGGTAAGAATACACACTCCCCTGTCACTGTGTAAGTGGAAAAAATAGACCACAGGCCTCTGTGAGGAGGGAGAATATATACAATTATGCTGATCTTTATTAGAAAAGTGTTGAATATGTGTAGTGTTGTTCTCAATAGTCGAATGCGAAAATAACAGGATCATTCAAGAATTCAAAATCACAGTCTTCAATTCTTCATTACCATCCAGGGAACAAATAGCACAGCTTTAGGCAGGATGGAACAAATCGATCACTGTGCCCAAGAGCACAAATGTTTAAACCAAAAGGCACTGGGGACAAACTGACCAGTGTATAATACAAGGGAAGGAACTGAATTGTACACAAAACAGGGAGAGGCTACAGAATGGCGTACATCACAGGACAAATGGAACTGAATGGTACACAAAACAGGGAGAGGCTACAGAATGGCGTACATCACAGGACAAATGGAACTGAATGGTACACAACACAGGGAGAGGCTACAGAATGGCGTACATCACAGGAAAAATGGAACTGAATGATACACAACACAGGGAGAGGCTACAGAATGGTGTACATCACAGGAAAAATGGAACTGAATGATATATAATACAATGAACTGGAATACCCACATCAGAGACACAAGAGGCACTATTAGAGATACAGGCTAGCTGTGTATCACATTCATGACCAATAAACAATGCACAATAAAACTGAAACTAAGCCCAGAACCAATGAATCAGTCACTTGAATCTTGCTGGGATTTCCATTCTCCCATCAGGTGTTTGAGTTTGAAACCAGGAAGTCAGTGAGTGGGGTGCTATGGAGAGACCACACAGAAAGTCTGAAGCAGTGAAAAGCATTCAATACTAATCAGAAACTAACCAGACCAGCAATATTAATTCATGACTGCAAGAGCAGATCACATTCTGTAGCTCATGACTCACTTCATTACTCCCTTTTACCATGTGCAAGGCACAAGTCAGGAGTGTGGCTCAATACTTTGCCCTCACCTAGATGGATGTAGCTCCAACAACACCTAGGAATCTAGACAACATCCAGGTGAGCATTTTGCTTAATCAGTACCCCTGCTATTGGGCTCAACACTCACCTCCTCCGCCACAGGTGCATTATGGCTGCAGTGTATACAATCTACAGGATGTACTGCAGTATCTCACCAAGGTTTCACTGGCCTGCGACCTCCATCATCTAGAAGAAGTGTATGGGAACACCACTGCTTCCAAGTCACACATCATCCTGACTTGCAACCACATTGTCTTTTCCTTCATTGCCGCTGGATCAAAATCTTGTAATTCCCAGCTTAACAGAACTGCGGGAGTACCTTTATCACACAGATTGCAGAACTGACTGAAAAAGGCTCACCAACACCTGCTCAAGAGCAATTAGGGATGGGCAATAAATGCAGGTCTTACCAATGATACCCCACCTCTGAGGTCAACAGTAACATCCCAAGGCACTTCATAGGAGTGTTATAAAGAAAACTGGCACAAAACCACATAAGGAGATATTAGGGCAGCTGATCAAAACTTTCAACAAGGAGAGTTTTAAGAAACATCTTCAGGAGAAAAGAGCAATAGGTAAGTGGAGGGAATTAGAAAGGGGTTAGGGATTTGAGAGAGAGAATGAGGGATGAGGGAGAGGTGAGAGGGAATAAGAGGAGGGTTAAGGGTCAGGGGGAAAGGGTCAGGAATGGTGAGAGGACTAAGGAGTTTACGATGAGATTTCGGGAGGGGAGAGAGCCAAGGGGTGAAGTTTGAATTTGACACAGAGCTGGATATGAAACAATTTTAAGAGAGAAAAGTGGTGTTTTGAGTTTGAGTGACCAAGAGTCAGATGGATAGTTATAGAAATCTGAGCTAGTGTACAATGCAACCCGAATGAAGGGCAAGTCAAAAAGTGTGTGGCCGTGGGCAGTGATATTACACTGTAACCAGGGTAGAAGCAGCACGATAGGCTACCCTTGCTGCAAAAATACTGTGCCAAAGCTAACCTAAGTGTCTGTTCCCATTTACCTTTCAATTTCCACTGAGCACACTCACGGACTGTAACTCCCAGAGTTGCTGCGAGGAAAAGGTTCCTGTCATGAAGCTATTAAAGTATATAATATTTTGGAAAATATTTTTCTTTTTAAATAGAGGTTTAGTCTGCGGGTGTGTTTTAATTGGATTAAAGCCAGCTAGTCTGGGTGCTTTGAACGGAGCTAGTTTTGATTTGTATTTTTTGAATAGCACATTCAAGAAGTGGGATGAAAACTGATGCCTTTCTAGCAGCTACAAAGCGATACGTTTATATTATTAATAAAATTGGTACTATGAAAGGGGTTTCATTGTTAAAAGGTAAAGTTCAAAGAGGCTGGTGAGACAATGAGAATTTGAATTCAATCAAGGGTGGTAGGTATAACTTCAGTAGTGTTCGGGTGTGCAGGGCCGAGGCAATGTGAGGTCAAAAGGCAGCTGTAAGTCTCCAACTGGCTCCACAGTGAAAAGAACCTTATTCTTGAATTCGTAAGGTGAAAATGCTTTGCCTGGTGTTTGGTTAAGTCTATGGGTTGCTGTTGCCTTAATGGAGATGAGTTTGGAAATTTGTTAAATGTTATGATAGTAGTAATTTGTAGCCATGTGTGTATATATTATTAACCTGTGCAAATTAATAAAATGTTTCAATTAATTTAATGTAAAACCTCAAGAACTGATGGTCTGATTCCTGAATTTAGTGTTGCATCCCAAACATAACACTTAAAATTATGGGTTATGACAGTTAAAGTTTCCCTCTGGGATTTTTAAACAACTCCGCTTTACCAACTGCATCAGTCATAACAATTGGGGGCTGTGCCGGGATAAATTATATTTCTAATTGCTTGATTGGTTAAGAATTGATGAATCTCGAGTACAAGAGGCACTTTGAATTCAGGAGTTGGTGAGGTGGTTTAGAAGTGGTGAGACTGCAAGATGGCTTGGGAATTGCTAAGACTTGTCTGGGAGTAGAAGAGATAACTCTGAGTGGGTTGGAGAGAATCACCAATAGTAAGTTAACAGAGTTGGTGGATAAGTTAAAACTGGGGTTACCTGTGGGAGCCAGGAAATCAGATATAGTTAAAAGCATAGCACAGCATCTACAGTTGGAAGTGAAACCTGACACTAGTGAGTCACTGCTGGAGGTAGTGAGACTTCAGTTACAAATGAAGACGCTAGAATTTGAACAAGCAAAGGAACTGAAAAAGTTTGAATTTGAAGTAAAGGACAGAGAAATGGCTTTTAAAAGGGAATTAGAAATTGTGAAGATAGAGAAGGAGGAAAGAGAAAAAGAGAAAGTATTCCAACTGCAAATGTTGGCAGTTAGAAAGAGATGTCAGTAGCTGAGGAAGGATTTATCTCTAGAATAGAACCCAGTGGGAGATGTTTAAATTTGTACAAGCTCTTCCAAAGTTTGAGGAAACAGATATTGAAGCATTCTTTATTTCATTTGCAGAGCTAGCTAAACAGATGAAATGGCCACAGGAAAACTGGACATCACTATTACAATCTAAGTTGTTAGGTAGGGGCTTGAGGTATATGCTTCACTTTCAGAAGAAATGTCGGTGAATTTTGATGTAGTGAAAAAAGCTCTTTTAAATGCATATGAGTTAGTTCCTGAAGCACACAGGCAGAAATTTAGGAATATGAGAAAACAGCCTGGGAAAACTTATATTGAGTTTGAAAGAGTAAAACAAAGTAATTTTGACCGGTGGATACGGACGTTAAAAGTATAGACAACCTGTGCAGCTCTTAGGGAAGTAATTCTTTTGGAAGAATTTAAAGATTCAATCCCTTCGGTAGTGAGAACTCATGTGGAGGAACAAAGGGTTGATTCTGTAAGACAAGCAGCAGAGATAGCTGATGATTATGAGTTAATTCATAGAGCTAAACCTTTCTTCCAACACTCTTTCAAATTAGAAAAGGGTAAAAAGTGGGAAGGTGAAAGGAAGGTAGGTAGTCAGGGAAGAGAAGGAGTAGCTGGAAGTTCCCAGAAAGTTTTTTTCTCAGGATAAAAAGGAAGGTGCTGAAGGTAGAAGCAACATTTGAAAATTGAGGTGTTTTCATTGTAATAAAGTGGGGCACACGAAGTCAGTGTGTTGGAGATTGCAGGGAAAATCTGTAGGAATTATTGGAGTACAGAAATGCACTGGAAGTAAAAGTACTGTGGGTTCTGAGGTTCAGGCACAGGAGAAACCAGTGGTTTGTGTACAGGTGAAACAGGGAGAATCAGTGAAAGGTAAAGAAGTGGGAATGTGTTCACACTTTACTCAAGAGAATTCTGAGGAGCAGGTTTCAGAAATGTTTAAAGATTTTGTATGTGAAGGGAAAGTCTTTCCATGTTTACAGGGTGGAGGTAAAGCTGTTAACAATTTAAGAGACACAGGGGCTAGTCAATCCTTAATGTTGTGGGATAGTGATATTTGTTGTTAAGAGGGAGTGTTACAGGAGAAGGTAATAATAAGTGGGGTTCATGGAGATGAAAAATCTATTCCGTTGTGGAAGGTAAACTTAAAGAGCTCATGGAAGGCGGGTGAAGTTATAGTTGGAGTGGTGGAAAAATTGCCCATTGCAAGGGTTCAATTTATTCTGGGTAATGATATAGCTGGATCGCAAATGTGGGTGATGCCTATAGTAGTTTAGCAGCCTGGAGATGTGTTCTCAACAGAAGTGCTACAGAAGGAACATCCTGGATTGAATCCTCAATGTGTCTCTTCCCCCCCACCCACCTTAAACCAATTTATATTTCTCCCTTGTTGAAACTATGCTTCAGTTCTGCTGAAGGGCCATGAGGGCTCGAAACGTTGACTGATTTCTTCTCCGCCGATGCTGCCAGACTTGCTGAGTTTTTCCAGGTAATTCTGTTTTTATTTTGTTTTGGATTTCCAGCATCCGCAGTAGCTTTTAGCTTTTTGTTTTTATCCTGGATTGTTTCCTGATTGTGTTCTAATGAGATCAAAGGCCCATCGGGAAGAACAAGATAAACAAGATAAGCAGGCAGTTCAAAGGCAAGAAGAAGGTGTCGAAATCCAATTAGCTGGCACTGTGATAACATTGTTCAGGAGGAAGGAATGTAGGACAGTTCAGTTGAAGTGTTTAACTCAAAGAGGTTAGTGGAGTTACAGAAAAGTGATTCGCAATTAAAACAGTTATATGAGAAAGATTATTCAGAAACAGAAGCAAAATGTATTCCAGTCAGTTATTATCTTCGAGGGACTATTTTAATGAGAAAACGGTGATCAGATTACGTCTCAGCAAATGAAATCTGGAGGGAGGTGCATCAGATTGTTATCCCATTAGGGTATAGAAATGAGATTCTGAGGATTGCTCATGAAATTCCAATGTGGGGACATTTAGGAATTAGGAAAACACAGGAAAAGATGCAGAGGTATTTTTTTTTGGCCAGGATTGCATAGGGATGTAGTTAAATTTTGTAGAACCTGTCATCTATGTCAAGCAACAGGAAAACTACAAGCAGTGATTAAGCCAGCGCCTTTAATCCCAATACCAGCATTTGAAGAACCTTTTACCAGGGTCATGACTGATTGTGTAGGACCCCTCCCTAAGACTAAAAGTGGAAATCATTATTTACTGACAATAATGGATGTGTCTACCAGGTTTCCTGAAGCGATCGATATCTTTAAGAAATATTACAACTAAGAAGGTTGTGGAGGAGTTAATTAAATTTTTTTAACAAGATATGGTTTACCTAAAGAAATACAATCAGATCAGGAGTCAAATTGCATTTCACAGCTGTTTGGGGATAAAACAGTTTAAAGTCAACAGCTCCGCAGGCACAAGGAGCTTTGGAAAGATGGCATCAAACTTTAAAAACTATGATAAGGGCGTACTGTCAGGATTATGCACAGGATTGGGATACAGGAATTCCATTCTTGTTATTTGCTATTAGAGACGTTCCTAATGCATCGACTGGTTTTAGCTCTTTTAAACTGGTTTATGGTCATGAGTTAAGACGACCACTGAAACTGATTCATGAGAAATTGGTGGGTCAAAATTCAGAAACAACTCTCCTGGATAACATATCAAATTTCAGGGAAAGATTGAACAGGGCTTGCGAGTTGGCTAGGGAACATTTAAAGATCTCACAGCAAGTGATGGAAGTGAAGGCAGATAAGATGACTAAAATTCAGTTTTGTTTCTGGAGAGACAGTACTAGTTTTGTTACCAGTGTTTGGAGATTCATTAAATGCAAGATTTAGTGGGCCTTACAGGATTGAAAAGAAATTGAGTGAAGTAAATTATTTAATAAATATTCCAGATAGAAGAAAGAAGCGGAGGGAATGTCATGTAAATATGCTTTAAAAGTACTTTGTCAGGGAAGGGGAACAAAAAGAGGTGTTAGTGATGGTGGATGATGAGAAAGAGGTAGAAGTGCAGGAATCTGAAATTGATTTTCCTCTAATCAAATTGGATAATGAGGGGGTGCTTGAAAATATAAATGCAATATTGAGTTACCTTCCAAGCAAGTGTCAGAGTGTTTGGAAAAGCTATTGCAGTCACACAAATCTATTTGTGGAAATAAATTGGGAAAGGCACATTTAGCTTTACATGATGTAGTAAAGAAAAATCGTCTTCAATAAGGCAACAACCTTCTGGATTAAATCTGGAAAAGTTATCACAAGTACAAAAAGAAATTGATTTCATGCTTCAAAATGATATAATTGAGTCTAGTTGAAGTAATTGGAGTTCGCCCTTTATCCTGGTACTGAAATCAGATGGAACACAAGACTGTGTGTGGACTTTTGAAGGGTGAATGCAGTGACAACAGTGGATTCATATCCCATACCACGGTTGGAAAATTGCATCGAGAAAGTGAGACAATCGAAATTTATCACAAAGATTGACTTGCTAAAAGGATATTGACAGGCACCATTGTCGGAGAGGGCAAAGGATGTTGTGTACATTTGCATCTTTTGAATAGAGCATTCAAGGAGGGGGGTGAAAACTGACGCCTTTCTAGCAGCTACCAAGCAATATGCTTATATTACTAATAAAGTTGATACTATGAAAGGGGTATCATTGTTAAAAGGTGAAGTTCAAAGAGATTTGTGAGCCAATGAGAATTTGAATTCAATCAGGGGTGGTAGGTATAACTTCGCCAGTTTTCGGGTGTGCAGAGCAGGGACAATGTGAGATCAAAAGGCAGCTGTAAGCCTCCAACTGGCTCCACAGTGAAAAGAACCACATTTTTGAAGTCGTAAGGTGAAAATGCTTTGCCTAGTGCTTGGTTAAGTCTATGGGTTGCTGTTGCCTTAATGGAGATTATTTTGGGAATTTGTTAAAAGATGATAGTAGTAATTTGTAGCCATGTGTACATATATTTTAGCCTATGTAAATTAATAAAATATTTCATTTAGTATAATGTAAAACCTTGAAAACTGGAGGACTGATTCCTGATTTTAGAATGACATCATAACACTTCAAATTGTAGGCTATGACAGTAGTTTAAAGTTTCCCCTTTGGATTTTTAAATAACTCCGCTTTAACAACTGCATCAGTCAAAACAGTTCCTTACCTGAGAGGGCTGTGTTCTGCACTTGTTGACCACCACGGTCTAGTTATCGTAAATGTAGCAGCCAACATCACCAATATTCACACCTGGAAACATGATCAAATTGTTTTCCTCAAATAAAGCATCATAGAGAGCAAAGATGGAAGAGGGGAAAGGCGTTCAGATATAGAAATGGAACATTCAATGCTAATGGGCTGGAGGTTGGGGATGCGGGGGTTGATGGCCCTACTCTAGCAGAGCAGTGATATGGATTGATTGATGGTCCGATTCTCTGAGAGCAGTGAGATGGAGGGATTGATGGTCCTGTTCTCTGAAGGCAGTGATATTGATTGACTGAAGGTCCTGTTCTCTGAGAGCAGTGAGATGGATTGATTGATGGTCCGATTCTCTGAGAGCAGTGGGATGGATGGATTGATGGTCCTGTTCTCTGAATGCAGTGTGATGGATGGATTGATGGTCCTATTCTCTGAATGCAGTGAGATGGATGGATTGATGGTACTGTTCTCTGAGAGCAGTGAGATGGATGGATTGATGGTCCTGTTCTCTGAATACAGTGAGATGGATGGATTGATGGTCCTGTTCTCTGAATGCAGTGAGATGGATGGACTGATGGTCCTGTTCTCTGAATGCAGTGAGATGGATGGATTGATGGTCCTGTTCTCTGAATGTAGTGAGATGGATGGATTGATGGTCCTGTTCTCTGAATGCAGTGAGATGGATGGATTGATGGTCCTGTTCTCTGAATGCAGTGAGATGGATGGATTGATGGTCCTGTTCTCTGAATGCAGTGAGATGGATGGATTGATGGTCCTGTTCTCTGAGAGCAGTGAGATGGATAGATTGATGGTCCTGTTCTCTGAATGCAGTGAGATGGATGGATTGATGGTCCTGTTCTCTGAGAGCAGTGAGATGGATGGATTGATGGTCCTGTTCTCTGAATGCAGTGAGATGGATGGATTGATGGTCCTGTTCTCTGAGAGCAGTGAGATGGATGGATTGATGGTCCTGTTCTCTGAGAGCAGTGAGATGGATGGATTGATGGTCCTGTTCTCTGAATGCAGTGAGATGGATGGATTGATGGTCCTGTTCTCTGAATGCAGTGAGATGGATGGATTGATGGTCCTGTTCTCTGAGAGCAGTGAGATGGATGGATTGATGGTCCTGTTCTCTGAGAGCAGTGAGATGGATGGATTGATGGTCCTGTTCTCTGAATGCAGTGAGATGGATGGATTGATGGTCCTGTTCTCTGAGAGCAGTGAGATGGATGGATTGATGGTCCTGTTCTCTGAATGCAGTGAAATGGATGGATTGATGGTCCTGTTCTCTGAATGCAGTGAGATGGATGGATTGATGGTCCTGTTCTCTGAATGCAGTGAGATGGATGGATTGATGGTCCTGTTCTCTGAATGCAGTGAGATGGATGGATTGATGGTCCTGTTCTCTGAATGCAGTGAGATGGATGGATTGATGGTCCTGTTCTCTGAATGCAGTGAGATGGATGGATTGATGGTCCTGTTCTCTGAATGCAGTGAGATGGATGGATTGATGGTCCTGTTCTCTGAGAGCAGTGAGATGGATGGATTGATGGTCCTGTTCTCTGAGAGCAGTGAGATGGATGGATTGATGGTCCTGTTCTCTGAATGCAGTGAGATGGATGCATTGATGGTCCTGTTCTCTGAATGCAGTGAGATGGATGGATTCATGGTCCTGTTCTCTGAATGCAGTGAGATGGATGGATTGATGGTCCTGTTCTCTGAATGCAGTGAGATGGATGGATTGATGGTCCTGTTCTCTGAGAGCAGTGAGATGGATGGATTGATGGTCCTGTTCTCTGAATGCAGTGAGATGGATGGATTGATGGTCCTGTTCTCTGAATGCAGTGAGATGGATGGATTGATGGTCCTGTTCTCTGAATTCAGTGAGATGGATGGATTGATGGTCCTGTTCTCTGAATGCAGTGAGATGGATGGATTGATGGTCCTGTTCTCTGAATGCAGTGAGATGGATGGATTGATGGTCCTGTTCTCTGAGAGCAGTGAGATGGATGGATTCATGGTCCTGTTCTCTGAATGCAGTGAGATGGATGGATTGATGGTCCTGTTCTCTGAGAGCAGTGAGATGGATGGATTGATGGTACTGTTCTCTGAGAGCAGTGAGATGGATGGATTGATGGTCCTGTTCTCTGAATGCAGTGAGATGGATGGATTGATGGTCCTGTTCTCTGAATGCAGTGAGATGGATGGATTGATGGTCCTGTTCTCTGAGAGCAGTGAGATGGATGGATTCATGGTCCTGTTCTCTGAGAGCAGTGAGATGGATGGATTGATGGTCCTGTTCTCTGAATGCAGTGAGATGGATGGATTGATGGTCCTGTTCTCTGAATGCAGTGAGGTGGATGGATTGATGGTCCTGTTCTCTGAGAGCAGTGAGATGGATGGATTGATGGTCCTGTTCTCTGAATGCATTGAGATGGTTGGATTGATGGTCCTGTTCTCTGAATGCAGTGAGATGGATGGATTGATGGTCCTGTTCTCTGAATGCAGTGAGATGGATGGATTGATGGTCCTGTTCTCTGAATGCAGTGAGATGGATGGATTGATGGTCCTGTTCTCTGAGAGCAGTGAGATGGATGGATTGATGGTCCTGTTCTCTGAGAGCAGTGAGATGGATGGATTCATGGTCCTGTTCTCTGAATGCAGTGAGATGGATGGATTGATGGTCCTGTTCTCTGAGAGCAGTGAGATGGATGGATTCATGGTCCTGTTCTCTGAATGCAGTGAGATGGATGGATTGATGGTCCTGTTCTCTGAATGCAGTGAGATGGATGGATTGATGGTCCTGTTCTCTGAGAGCAGTGAGATGGATGGATTGATGGTCCTGTTCTCTGAATGCAGTGGGATGGATGGATTGATGGTCCTGTTCTCTGAATGCAGTGAGATGGATGGATTGATGGTCCTGTTCTCTGAATGCAGTGAGATGGATGGATTGATGGTCCTGTTCTCTGAGAGCAGTGAGATGGATGGATTGATGGTCCTGTTCTCTGAATGCAGTGAGATGGATGGATTGATGGTCCTGTTCTCTGAATGCAGTGAGATGGATGGATTGATGGTCCTGTTCTCTGAATGCAGTGAGATGGATGGATTGATGGTCCTGTTCTCTGAGAGCAGTGAGATGGATGGATTGATGGTCCTGTTCTCTGAGAGCAGTGAGATGGATGGATTGATGGTCCTGCTCTCTGAATGTAGTGAGATGAATTTTGTGGAGACGAAGTCCCGTCATCACATTGAGGATACCCTCCATCGTGTTGTGTGGCACTACCACCGTGCTAAATTCGATAGATTTCATACAGATCTGGCAACTCAAGACTAGGCATCCATGAGGCTCTGTGGGCCATCACCAGCAGCAGAATTGTGTTCAAACACAATTTGTAACCACATGGCCCGGCATATCCCCCACTCTACCATTACCATCAAGCCAGGGGATCAACCCTGGTTCAATGAAGAGTGCAGGGGGGCATGCTAGGAGCAGCACCAGGCATACCTAAAAATGAGGGATCAACCTGGTGAAGCTATAAGACAGGACTACTTGCATGCCAAACAGCATGTACAGCAAATGATAGACAGAGCTAAGCGATCCCACAACCAACGGGTCAGATCTAAGATCTGCAGTCCTGCCACATCCAGTCGTGAATGGTGGTGGACAATTAAACAACTCACTGGAGGATGAGGCTCCACAAATATCCCCATCCTCAATGATGGAGGAGCCCAGCAGAGCAGTGCAAAAGATAAGGCATTTGCTTCAATCTTCAGCCAGAAGTGCCTCATGGATGATTCATCTCGGCTTCCTCCGGAGGTCCCCAGCATCACCTTCAGTCATCAACAAATCGATTCACTCCACATGATATCAAGAAACGGCTGAAGGCACTGGATACTGCAAAGGCTAAGGGCCCTGACAAGATTCTACAGACTTTGGAACAGTTCTTACAGTTTGGAGGGCAGCTAATGTAACCCCACTGTTTAAAAAGGGAGGTAGAGAGAAAACAGAGAATTATAGACCAGTCAGCTTGACATCGGTAGTGGGGAAAATTCTAGAGTCCATTTTAAAAGATTTAATAGCTGAGCACTTGGAAAACAGTGGCAGAATTGGACAGAGTCAGCATGGATTTACGAAAGGGAAATCATGCTTGACAAATCTACTGGAATTTTTCAAGAATGTAACTAATAGTGTTGATGAGGGGGAGCCAGTGGATGTGGTTTATTTGGACTTTCAGAAGGCTTTCAACAAAGTCCCGCATAAGAAATTAGCGTGTAAAATTAAAGTGCATGGGATTGAGGGTAGTGTATTGAGATGGATAGAAAACTGGTTAGCAGACAGAAAACAAAGAGTAGGAATAAATGGGTCTTTTTCCAAATGGCAGGCAGTGACTAGTGGGGTACCGCAGGGATTGGTGCTGGGACCCCAGCGATTCACAATATATATTAATGATTTAGATGAGGGAACTAAATGTAACATCTCCAAATTTGCAGATGACACAAAGCTGGGTGGGAGGGTGAGCTGTGAGGAGGATGCAGAGATGCTTCAGTGTGATTTGGACAAGCTGAGTGAGTGGGAAAATGCATGGCATATGCAGTATAGTGTGGATAAATGTGAGGTTTTCCACTTTGGTAGCAAAAACAGGGAGGCAGATTATTATCTGAATGGCTATAAATTGAGAGAGTGGAATGTGCAACGAGACCTGGGTGTCCTCGTACACCAGTCGCTGAAGGTAAGCATGCAGGTGCAGCAGGCGGTAAAGAAGACAAATGGTATGTTGGCCTTCATAGCCAGAGGATTTAAGTACAGGAGCAGGGATGTCTTGCTGCAATTATACAGGGCCTTGGTGACAACACACATGGAATATTGTGCGCAGTTTTGGTCTCCTTATCTGAGGAAGGATGTTCTTGTTATAGAGGGAGTGCAGCAAAGGTTTACCAGACTGATTCCTGGGATGGCAGAACTGACATATGGGGAGTGGTTGAGTCGTTTAGGATTATATTCGCTGGAGTTCAGAAGAATGAGGGGGGATCTCATAGAAACCTACAAAATTCTAACAGGACTAAACAGGGTAGATGCAGGAAGGATGTTCCCAATGGTGGGGGAATCCAGAACCAGGGGTCACAGTCTGAGGATACGGGGTAGACCATTTAGGACTGAGATGAGGAGAAATTTCTTCACCCAGAGAGCGGTGAACCTGTGGAATTCGCTACCACAGAAAGTAGTTGAGGCCAAAACATTGTATGTTTTCAAGAAGGAGTTAAATATAGCTCTTGGGGTGAAAGGGATCAAAGGATATGGATAGAAAGCGGGAGCAGGCTATTGAGTTGGATGATCAGCCATGATCATAATGAATGGCGGAGCAGGCTCGAAGGGCCGAATGGCCTACTCCTGCTTCTATTCTCTATGTTTCTATGAATGAAATAAAATGTATGTCTGCAGTATAACAGTTGCATGATTATAGCCATCATTATGCAGAGAAGGTCCAGTCAGAATTCTAGAAAACCTTTGTTTTGAATTAATAGAGTTGGTTCATTTTTACCTTTGGGTCCGAACAAAATTCCATAGCAAGGAACATGGCAATAGGGCTTCCCCTCATGCTGCAGAAAATAAAGAAGATGTTTCAGTTCACAACTGTATACAGGTGATGGTCTTTTACCAACAACCTCCACCTCTGAATCTCAAACCTTCCCAATGGAGAAATCTAAGAACAATATTTGTAGCCTCTGCTCTGCTGCTTCCCCTCTGTCCTGTCTCCTTGCTCAGAACGTGGATCTGGAAGTTCCATATCATGCATCTCACACCAGCTCACACCAGGACCTGGATAACATGCAGAACTGGCTGACAAATGACAGGTAACATTCACATCACTTTAGTAACAGGAAGCCATGTCCATTAGAGAAAGTTTAACAATAACATGGTGGTGCAGGAGCAGAAAGACCTGAGTGTATATGTGGATAGATCATTGAAGGTGGCAGGACAGGTGGAGAGGGCAGTTAAAAAAGCATATAGTAACCTGGGCTTTATTAATAGGGGCAGAGAGTACAAGAGCAGGGAGGTTATGCTGAATTTATATTAGATCTCAGCTGGAATATTGTATATAGTTCTGGGCACCATATTATAGGAAGGATGTGAACACATTTGAGAGAGTGCAGAAGAGGTTTACAAGAATGGTTCCAGGGATGAGAAACTTCAGCTATGAGGATAGATTGGAGAGGTTGGGACTGTTCTCCTTGGAGAGAAGAAGGCTGAGAGGAGATTTGATAGAGATGTTCAAAACCATGAGGGGGCTGGACAGAGTAGATAGAGAGAAGCAGTTCCCGCTCGTAAAAGGGTCAAGAACGAGAGGGCACAGTTTTAAAGTGATTTGCAAAAGAATCAAATGTGATGTGAGAATAAACTTTTTCACACAGCGAGTGGTTTGGGTCTGGAATGCACTGCCTGGAAGTGTGGTGAAGGCAAGTTCAATCGAGACATTCAAGAGGGCATTAGATGATTATTTGAATAGAAAAATGTCCAAGGGTACGAGGAAAAGGCAGGGCAATGGCACTGAGTCATAATGCTCATTTCAAGAGCCAGTGCAGACATGATGAGCCGAATGGCCTTCTTCTGTACCGTTAAGATTCTATGATTCTGTGATTCTTTACAGCTATCAATATCTTCATAGACCAGCAATTTCAGCACCATGCCTGTCAGAGTAGGGCAGTAGATAGGCACTTTGTGATGACTGACTCACTCTCCCTCAAAGCCTGTCCACCATGTAAAAGGCATGAGTCAGGAGTGTGATGGAGTACACTCCACTTGTCTGGGTGAATGCAGCTCCAAAAACACTCAGAACAAAGCAGCCCACCTGATTGGCGCTGCTGCCCTTGGGCTCATAACCCACTTCCTCCATCGTCAATGGGCTGTGTCTGCAGTGCATACCACTTACAAGGTGCATTGCAGCTTTTTCCTACCTGAGAGCTCCACAGCTGAGAAAAACAAGGCAGTAGGTGCATGGGAACACCATCAGCAGCAAGTTCTCTCCCAAATTACACATCTTCCTGTCTTGGAATTATATTACCAGTCCTTCATCATCACTGAATGACTGGAACCCCTGAATTAACAGCACAATACCTTAATCACACTGACTGCAGCAGTTCAAGAAGGTGGTTCACTGCTACCTTTTGAAGGGCAACTAGCACCTTACCAGAAACAACAAAGCCCTAAGAACATCAACAAAATCTTAAATATTTCTGGATTTCACTAAAGGAAGAATTGCAGGTACAAAGCTGCAGCTCCCCCCATGACATTCTCCGTTAGCTGATCGCACTGTATTATAGAATGAACAATTATCAATCCCTGCAAGTGGGCTGACAGAGAGAACACTGCCCAAGCTGCTCTAGGATTCCAAACCTTAGCTTTTCTCAATATTCCATCTAAACCCGTTGAGTGTTAAGAATCTATCAGCCTTCACACCACAACTCAGTCCACTCGGCAGTTGTGAGCACACTGGTACCCCACATGTCCCACACAATAGGGAAGAAAAAGAGCTGAATGACTTACCTGGGCATGGCCACCAGGGGTCAATGTTTTTCGGCATCGCTCACACCTTAGGCAGGGCCGGTGCCAGTTCCTCCCAAGGGATGTCACCTTCTCCGCTGTCAGAGAGAAAGTAACAATTAATTTCCAACCACTGCTGGGAGAGAGGGAGGGAAATCATGCCTAACAAATTTGATTGAATTTTTTGAGGAGGTGACCAGATGTGTAGATGAGGGTAGTGCAGTTGATGTAGTTTTTATGGATTTCAGCAAAGCCTTTGACAAGGTCCCACATGGGAGACTTATAAAGAAGGCAAATGCACATGGGATACAGGGTAATTTGATAATGCTGATTCAAAATTGGCTTAGTTGTAGGAGACAGAGGGTGATGACAGAAGGATGCTTTAGTGACTGGAAGCCAGTGTCCAGTGGCGTACCACAGGGATCTGTGCTGGGTCCCCTATTATTCGTCATTTATATAAATGACATAGGTGACTATGTGGGGGGTGGGATTAGTAAGTTTGCGGATGACACAAAGATTGGTCGGGTGGTTAACAGTGAGGTTGAGTGTCTTGGGCTACAGGAAGATATAGACGGGATGGTCAAATGGGCAGATAAGTGGCAGATGGAATTTAACCCTGAAAAGTGTGAAGTGATACACTTTGGAAGGAGTAATTTGACAAGGAAGTATTTAATGAATGGCATGGCACTAGGAAGTTCTGAGGAACAAAGGGACCTTGGCATGTGTGTCCATAGATCTCTGAAGGCAGAGGGGCATGTTAGTGGGGTGGTGAAAAAGGCATATGGGACACTTGCCTTTATCAATCGAGGCATAGATTACAAAAGTAGGGAGGTCATGTTGGGGTTGTATAGAACCTTAGTGAGGCCACAGCTGGAGTACTGTGTGCAGTTCTGGTCACCACATTATAGGAAGGATGTGATTGCACTGGAGGGGGTGCAGAGGAGATTCACCAGGATGTTGCCTGGGATGAAACATTTAAGTTATGAAGAAAGGTTGGATAGACTTGGGTTGTTTTTGTTGGAGCAGAGAAGACTGAGGGGCAACCTGATCGAGGTGTACAAGATTATGAGGGGCATGGACAGGGTGGATAGGGAGCAGCTGTTCCCCTTAGTTGGAAGGTCAGTCACGAGGGGACATAAGTTCAAGGTGAGGGGCAGGAGGTTTAGGGGAGATGTGAGGAAAACCTTTTTACCCAGAGGGTGGTGACAGTCTGGAATGCGCTGTATGGGAGGGTGGTGGAGGCGGGTTGCCTCACATCCTTTAAAAAGTACCTGGATGAGCACTTGGCCCGTCATAACATTCAAGGCGATGGGCCAAGTGCTGGTAAATGGGATTAGGTAGGTAGGTCAGGTGTTTCTCACGTGTCGGTGCAGACTCGATCGGCCGAAGGGCCTCTTCTGCACTGTGATTCTGTGAAATCAGGAAAAGGCGCTGCATTTACACAACTCTCCAAACTCTGCCTTCCATCATTTATTTAACTGCAGAGAGCTGTTCCGGCCGCAGGTTATTTAGGTGCATGCTGTTAATTCTGCCCTTTCTGAAGGCAGCCATCACAGTTATGGGTGTCTGAGGAACCTCTTGCAGCTCAGACCATTGAGTTGAATCTGTAGTTCAAACCAGGGAACAGTGAACCTCTCTCTGAAACAGGCTGCCGGTTTGGGAGGTGGAGGATGATTCAATGAACTTTTTAATCAATAACTGGACCTGTTTCTGGCTAGGCCAGAAATGCTCTCCTATTAAAGGTACAGTTCTGTATAAACCAACAGGACATCAGAGTGATCTCCTGGACAAGTTTTGATCTCCTAGGGTGGTTGAAGAAGAATTTTGCAGATATTTTTCCCATTAATTAGCCTGCAGATTTTCATCTGGGTTTTCTCTTCTCCCAGGTGGTCACATGGATTTACATGGGGCGGAGAGTTTATACAGCATCTCAATCTTATTGAATGAGTTAACATGTGGGAATTCCAGGTCACTTCTCATGTCCTGGACGACCAAATGTGCAGGAAGTGTCATCAGCTGCAGCAGCTCGAGCTCTGGGTTTTGAAGCTTCAGCAGCAGCTGGCATCACTGTGGCACATCCGTGTGCGGATAGCACATTTCTGGATGTGGTCATCCCACAGCTTAAGGACATGCAGGGAGAGAGGGAATGGGTGACCACCAGGCAGTCAAGGAGGATCAGGCAGGTGATGGAGGGGTCCCCTGAATGCACCTCACTCTCCAACCTGTATTCAGTTCTTAATAATGGTGAAAGTGATAGCTTTAGCAAAGCATCAATGATAGGATATTCTATAGTTAGAGGAATAGACAGGCGTTTACAAAGTCGCTTGGTAGTACAGAACTTGAATATTGCTAAAAAGAGAGACGTGTTGCTGAATTCATCAGGACAAACACAAGAATGCTAAATTTCAAATGTTCACAACAATTTATACTCCATGGTAACGCCTCAGCCGATCAGTATCGACATGCCAAACAATCAGCATTCTTTTCTCCTATAGTATAAATTGTTGTGATCTATATTGACACCAATGACATAGATATAAAGAAGGATGAGGTCCTGCAGAAAGGTTTTAAGAAGTTAAGAAGAAATTAAAGAGTAGGATCTCAAAAGGTAGTAACAAAGAATCACACAGTGAAGAGGCCCTTCGGCCCATCGAGTCTGCGCCGACACATGAGAAACACCTGACCTACCTACTTAATCCCATTTACCAGCACTTGGCCTTAGCCTTGAATGTTATGACGTGCCAAGTGCTCATCCAGGTACTTTTTAAATGAGGTGCTTCCGATTAGGCATTTTACAGCCTTCCGGACTTAACATTGAGTTCAACAACTTCAGATCATGAACTCTCTCCTTCATCCCCACCCCCTTTCCGATCTGCTTTTTTCTAATAATTATTATATTCTTTTAATATATTTTTCTTTTCCCACCTATTTCTATTATTATTTTTACATTTATTTCCATCTATTGTTTTATCTCCACCTTTTAGCCTATTTCGATCCCTTCCCCCCATCCCACCCCCATTAGGGCCATTTGTCACTTGCTCATCCTGCTTTCTACCCTTAATGTGACCTTTAGCACATCCTTTAGCCATATCACCACCGTCAACACCCCTTTGTCCTTTTGTCTATGACATCTTTGGCAATTTCTCCTTTGCCTCCACCTATCACTGGCCTTCTATCCAGATCCATCTGTTCCACCCCCCTTAAACAGCTTATATTTCACGTCATTTCTATTTAGTTCCGATGAAGGGTCATACGGACTCGAAATGTTAACTCTGTCTTCCTCTCCACAGATGCTGTCAGACCTGCTGAGTTTTTCCAGCTATTTTTGTTTTTGCATAGGATATAAGAGTTTACACTGGAACTGTAGACATCACTAGTTAGATAAAAACAAAAAGCTAAAAGCTACTGCGGATGCTGGAAATCCAAAACAAAAACAGAATTACCTGGAAAAACTCAGCAAGTCTGGCAGCATCGGCGGAGAAGAAATCAGTTAACGTTTCGAGCCTTCATGGCCCTTCGGCAGAACTGAAGCATAGTTAGAAGAAGGGAGAAATATAAATTGGTTTAAGGTGGGTGGGGGTGGGGGGGGGGGGGGCGGGGGCGGTGGGAGAAGAGAGAGAGAGAGAGAGAGAGAGAGAGACATTGAGGGTGTGGTGATTGTGGAGATGAGCAGTTAATCAAAAGATGTCACAGACAAAAGGGTCAAAGAGGTGTTGAAGGTGATGATATTTGTCTGAGAAAAGTGCTAATTAAGAATAGAAGACAGGATATTCAAAGTACAGCTCTAGTGGGGGTGGGGTGGAAAGACTAACAAGGTTTTAGTTTAGATTTAAAAATAATGGAAATAGGTGGGGAAAGAAGAATCTATATAAATTATTGAAAAAAAAGGGGGGGGGGGGAAGAAACGGGGTGGGGATGGGGGGATGGGGAGTTTAAGATCTAAAGTTGTTGAATTCAATATTCAGCCCGGAAGGCTGTAAAGTGCCTAGTCGGAAGATGAGGTGCTGTTCCTCCAGTTTGCGTTGGGCTTCACTGGAACAATGCAGCAAGCCAAGGACAGACATGTGGGCAAGAGAACAGGGTGGAGTGTTAAAATGGCAAGCGACAGGGAGGTTTGGGTCTTTCTTGCGGACAGACCGCAGGTGTTCCGCAAAACGGTCGCCCAGTTTGCGTTTGGTCTCTCCAATGTAGAGGAGACCGCATTGGGAGCAACGAATGCAGTAGACTAAGTTAGGGGAAATGCAAGTGAAATGCTGCTTCACTTGAAAGGAGTGTTTGGGCCCTTGGACGGTGAGGAGAGAGGAAGTGAAGGGGCAGGTGTTGCATCTTCTGCGTGGGCATGGGGAGGTGCCATAAGTGGGGGTTGAGGAGTAGGGGGTGATGGAGGAGTGGACCAGGGTGTCCCGGAGGGAACGATCCCTACGGAATGCCGTCAGGGGGGGTGAAGGGAAGATGTGTTTGGTGGTGGCATCATGCTGGAGTTGGCGGAAATGGCGGAGGATGATCCTTTGAATGCGGAGGCTGGTGGGGTGATAAGTGAGGACAAGGGGGACCCTATCATGTTTCTGGGAAGGAGGAGAAGGCGTGAGGGAGGATGCGCGGGATATGGGCCGGACACGGTTGAGGGCCCTGTCAACGACCGTGGATGGAAAACCTCGGTTAAGGAAGAAGGAGGACATGTTTTTGAAGGTAGCGTCATCAGAACAGATGCGACGGAGGCGAAGGAACTGAGAGAATGGGATGGAGTCTTTACAAGAAGCGGGGTGTGAGGAGCTGTAGTCGAGGTAGCTGTGGGAGTCGGTAGGCTTGTAATGGATATTGGTGGACAGTCTATCATCAGAAATTGAGACAGAGAGGTCAAGGAAGGGAAGAGAAGTGTCAGAGATGGACCATGTGAAGATGATGGAGGGGTGGAGATTGGAAGCAAAATTAATAAATTTTTCCAGGTCCCGACGAGAGCATGAAGCAGCACCGAAGTAATCATCGATGTACCGGAGAAAGAGTTGTGGGAGGAGGCCGGAGTAGGACTGGAACAAGGAATGTTCCACATACCCCAACCGCTTCCTCTTCACCATGGATGTCCAATCCCTCTACACCTCCATCCCCCACCAGGATGGTCTGAGGGCCCTTAGCTTCTTCCTTGAACAGAGGCCCCAACAATCCCCATCCACCACTACTCTCCTCCGTCTGGCTGAACTTGTTCTCACACTGAACAATTTCTCCTTTAACTCCTCTCACTTCCTCCAAATAAAAGGTGTGGCTATGGGTACCCGCATGGGCCCCAGCTATGCCTGTCTCTTTATGGGGTATGTGGAACATTCCTTGTTCCAGTCCTACTCCGGCCCCCTCCCACAACTCTTTCTCCGGTACATCGATGATTACTTCGGTGCTGCTTCATGCTCTCGTCGGGACCTGGAAAAATTTATTAATTTTGCTTCCAATCTCCACCCCTCCATCATCTTCACATGGTCCATCTCTGACACTTCTCTTCCCTTCCTTGACCTCTCTGTCTCAATTTCTGATGATAGACTGTCCACCAATATCCATTACAAGCCTACCGACTCCCACAGCTACCTCAACTACAGCTCCTCACACCCCGCTTCTTGTAAAGACTCCATCCCATTCTCTCAGTTCCTTCGCCTCCGTCGCATCTGTTCTGATGACGCTACCTTCAAAAACAGCTCCTCTGACATGTCCTCCTTCTTCCTTAACCGAGGTTTTCCATCCACGGTCGTTGACAGGGCCCTCAACCGTGTCCGGCCCATATCCCGCGCATCCTCCCTCACGCCTTCTCCTCCTTCCCAGAAACATGATAGGGTCCCCCTTGTCCTCACTTATCACCCCACCAGCCTCCGCATTCAAAGGATCATCCTCCGCCATTTCCGCCAACTCCAGCATGATGCCACCACCAAACACATCTTCCCTTCACCCCCCCGACGGCATTCCGTAGGGATCGTTCCCTCCGGGACACCCTGGTCCACTCCTCCATCACCCCCTACTCCTCAACCCCCACTTATGGCACCTCCCCATGCCCACGCAGAAGATGCAACACCTGCCCCTTCACTTCCTCTCTCCTCACCGTCCAAGAGCCCAAACACTCCTTTCAAGTGAAGCAGCATTTCACTTGCATTTCCCCTAACTTAGTCTACTGCATTCGTTGCTCCCAATGCGGTCTCCTCTACATTGGAGAGACCAAACGCAAACTGGGCGACCGTTTTGCGGAACACCTGCGGTCTGTCCGCAAGAAAGACCCAAACCTCCCTGTCGCTTGCCATTTTAACACTCCACCCTGTTCTCTTGCCCACATGTCTGTCCTTAGCTTGCTGCATTGTTCCAGTGAAGCCCAACGCAAACTGGAGGAACAGCACCTCATCTTCCGACTAGGCACTTTACAGCCTTCCGGGCTGAATATTGAATTCAACAACTTTAGATCTTAAACTCCCCCTCCCCCCATCCCCACCCCGTTTCTTCCCCCCCCCCTTTTTTTTCAATAATTTATATAGATTCTTCTTTCCCCACCTATTTCCATTATTTTTAAATCTAAACTAAAACCTTGTTAGTCTTTCCACCCCACCCCCACTAGAGCTGTACTTTGAATATCCTGTCTTCCATTCTTAATTAGCACTTTTCTCAGACAAATATCACCACCTTCAACACCTCTTTGACCCTTTTGTCTGTGACATCTTTTGATTAACTGCTCATCTCCACAATCACCACACCCTCAATGTCTCTCTCTCCCCCCCACCCTCCCCACCCACCTTAAACCAATTTATATTTCTCCCTTCTTCTAACTATGCTTCAGTTCTGCCGAAGGGCCATGAAGGCTCGAAACGTTAACTGATTTCTTCTCCGCCGATGCTGCCAGACCTGCTGAGTTTTTCCAGGTAATTCTGTTTTTGTTATCACTAGTTAGACCACTGTTCTGGTTACCACATTAGAGGAAAGATGTGATTGCGCTAGAGAGGGTGCAAAGAAGATTTATGAGGATGTTGCCAGGGACATTTTAGCTGAGGAAAGATTGGATAGGCTGGGTTTTTTTCCTTGGAACTGGGGAGCTGCAGGGTGGATTGAGATATATAAAATTGCGAGGCGCCTGGATAGAATAAATAGGACTGACCTATTTCTCTTAACAGAAGGGTCATAAAACAAGATGGTGGTGAGCTGCCTTCTTGAACCACTGCAGTCTATGTGGTGCAGGTGCACCCACAGTGCTGTTAGGGAGGGAGTTCCAGGATTTTGACCCAGTGACAGTGAAGGAACAGTGATATATTTCCAAGTCAGGATGGTGAGTGACTTGGAGGGGAACTTCCAGTTGGTGGTGTTCCCACCTATCTGCTGCCCTTGTCCTTCTAGATGGTAGTGGTCGTGGGTTTGGAAGGCGCTGTCTAAGGAGACTTGGTGAATTCCTGCAGTGCATCTTGTAGGTGGTACACACTGCTGCTACTGAGCACAACCATCTTCTTTTGTGCTAGGTATGACTCCAATGAGTGTAGAGTTTTCCCCGATTCCCATTGACTCCAGTTTCGCTAGGGCTCCTTGATGCCACACTCGGTCAAATGCTGCCTTGGTGTCAAGGACAGTCATTCTTACCATTTGGTGGTGGAGGGAGTGAATGTTTGTAGATGGGATGTCAATCAAGCGGCTGCTTTGTCCTGGACTATGTCAAGCTTCTTGAGTGTTGTGGGAGCTGCACTCATCCAGGCAAGTGGAGAGTATTCCATCACACTCCTGACTTGTGCCTTGTAGATGGTGGACAGGCTTTGGGGAGTCAGGAGGTGAGTTACTTGTCACAGGATTCCTAGCCTCTGACCTGCTCTTGTAGCCACGGTATTTATATGGCTAGTCCAGTTCAGTTTCTGGTCAATGGTAACCCCCAGGATGTTGATACTGGGGGATTCAGTGATGGTAATGCCATTGAACATCAAGGGGCGATGGTTGGATTCTCTCTTGTTGGAGATGGTCATTGCCTGACACTTGTGTGGCGCGAATGTTACTTGCCACTTGTCAGTCCAAGCCTGGATATTGTCCAGGTCTTGCTGCATTTGGACATGGACTGCTTCAGCATCTGAGGAGTCGTGAATGGTGCTGAACATTGTGCAATCATCAGCAAACATCCCCACTTCTGACCTTATGATAGAAGGAAGGTCATTGATGAAGCAGCTGAAGGTGGTTGGGCCGAGGGCACTACCCTGAGGAACTCCTGCAGTGATGTCCTGGAGCTGAGATGACTAACCTCCAACAACCACAACCAGCTTCCTTTGTGCTGGTTATGACTCCAACCACCAGAGAGTTTCCCCCTGATTCCCATTGACTCCAGTTTTGCCAGGGCTCCTTGATGCCACACTGCTGCCTTGATTTCAAGGCGGTCACTCTCACCTCACCTCAGGGGTTCAGCTCTTTTGTCCATGTTTGAGCCAAGGCTGTAACGAGGTCAGGAGCTGAGCAGCGGCCCTGGCGGAACCCAAACTGGGCATCAATGAGCAGGTTATTGCTAAGCAAGTGCCGCTTGATAGCACTGTTGATGACCCCCTTCCATTACTTTACTGTTTATCCCACTGTCAGTGAGAATCAACTGTTCACAAAGATGAACTTTGTTTATTGGAAATGGGCCTCTTTAGGCAGCGCTCAAACACAAAAATCCTTTCTACAGTTAAAAGCCTGAACAAAAAACACTCTCACTAGTTTGTCTAACTGCAAGATACATTAAAAAATGTGACTTCTCTTTTTCACTGCATCACCGCTATAATGGTAGCAATGCCATCTGCAGCAAACAATTTGATTCCAAATGATTAGACTGCAGTCCAATATATGATCCATTATTTAACTAAGAAATTGCATGTGAAGAGTGGAGCCAATTGAAACTTTAATATTTCCCAGTCCCTGTGTGCTTGAATAAAAATTGTTAATTACTAAACAGGATAAAGTTTTTTTAAAATTGCAAAAACCAATGCAATCATTCAGGGGCCCACTCACCCAGTTGCCAGTGGCCTGATACAAATAAAATGATTGAGAATAATCTACCAGTGGATGCTGGGCCTTTAGTGCCTTTTTGTTCACCCAACAAGAGCATCAACTGGTGACTGGCAGGTCAGAATCAGAAACAGCACAGCCGGACATTGACCCAATGGCAATGTCAATGACAGGGTAGGTTGCAGTGTAAACACCCTACATCTGGGAGCAGTTGGAAGAGTTCTCACAATGACATTTTAAAGACTGGATTAACTCTGGCCCGCAGGCTATATGTTGGCTGACCCTGTTCCAGAAACACGTAAGTAGTAAAATGGTAAGAGAAGAGGGGGAGCTGATTAGTGACCAAAAAGGGATTTCTTTTTTTCACTCATTCACAGGATATGGGATTCGCTGGGCAAGCGTTTATTGCCCATCCCTAATTGCCCTTGAGAAAGTGGTGGTGAGCTGGCAGATAATGGTGGCGGTCTCCAATAGTGATAAGGAGATGAAGCACTGATTGCGTTAACATTTTACTCCAAGGGTGCTGAAACCAATTGTGACTCCCTTACTGTCGCTGTAACAGTTGTCCTCCTCCATGATATCCCCTGGTGTTAAACTGTTACTGCGAGATGTGGAGCAATGGTGCAATGGGTCTCTCATTCCTAAAGCTTGTACAACCTTGAGGATCATGGGTGTGACTCTGGATCTAAACACAGAATGTCAGAGTGTGATATAGGATAGAATACAACAGAATATTACTTTCAGAAGAATCCTCCAGCAGAGGGCGGTGGAGCTGGACCTTATTGCTGGAAATTCCTCAGCTGAAATAGGAAGAGGAGTCAGGGAAACTGAGGGGATGGAAGTTGTTATCAGCAATATCATCAAAAAACAGCACAGTGAGTTCATTAGGGAGTTATGGGAAGAAGATGGGATTGGGGAATATGGAGAGATGGTGGGTAGGTGGGATTGAGGGATATGGAGAGATGGTGTACAGTTGGGGTTGAGGGATAGTGAGAGATGGTAGGTAGGTGGGATTGAGGGATATGGAGAGATGGTGTACAGTTGGGTTTGGGGGATAGTGAGAGATGGTAGGTAGGTGGGATTGAGGGATATGGGGAGATGGTGGGTAGGTAGGCTGAGGGATATGGGGAGATGGTGGGTAGGTGGGCTGAGGGATATGGGGAGATGGTGTGCAGTTGGGGTTGAGGGATAGTGAGAGATGGTAGGTAGGTGGGATTGAGGGATATGGAGAGATGGTGGGTAGGTGGGCTGAGGGATATGGGGAGATGGTGTATAGTTGGGGTTGAGGGATAGTGAGAGATGGTAGGTAGGTGGGATTGAGGGATATGGAGAGATGGTGGGTAGGTGGGATTGAGGGATATGGAGAGATGGTGGGTAGGTGGGATTGAGCGATCTGGAGAGATGGTAGGAAGGTGTAATTGAGGGATATGGGGAGATGGTGGGAAGGCGGGGTTGAGGGATATGGGGAGTGAGTGGGTAGGTGACATTGAGGGATATGGGGAGATGGTGGGTAGGTAGGGATTAGGGATATAGGGAGATGGTGGGTAGGTGGGCTGAGGGATATGGGGAGATGGTGTGCAGTTGGGGTTGAGGGATAGTGAGAGATGGTAGGTAGGTGGGATTGAGGGATATGGGGAGATGGTGGGTAGGTGGGCTGAGGGATATGGGGAGATGGTGTGTAGTTGGGGTTGAGGGATAGTGAGAGATGATAGGTAGGTGGGATTGAGGGATATGGAGAGATGGTGGGTAGGTGGGATTGAGGGATATGGAGAGATGGTGGGTTGGTGGGATTGAGGGGTATGGGGAGATGGTAGGTAGGTGGGATTGAGGGATATGGGGAGATGGTTGGTAAGTGGGATTGAGTGATCTGGAGAGATGGTGGGAATGTGTAATTGAGGGATATGGGGAGATGGTGGGAAGGCGGGGTTGAGGGATATGGGGAGTGAGTGGGTAGGTGACATTGAGGGAGATGGTGGATAGGTAGGGATTAGGGATATAGGGAGATGTTGGGTAGGTGGGCTGAGGGATATGGTAAGATGGTGTGTAGTTGGGGTTGAGGGATAGTGACAGATGGTAGGTAGGTGGGATTGAGGGATATGGGGAGATAGTAGGTAGGTGGGATTGAGGGATCTGGAGAGATGGTAGGAAGGTGTAATTGAGGGATATGGGGAGATGGTGGGAAGGCGGGGTTGAGGGATATGGGGAGTGAGTGGGTAGGTGACATTGAGGGATATGGGGAGATGGTGGGTAGGTAGGGATTAGGGATATAGGGAGATGGTGGGTAGGTGGGCTGAGGGATATGGTAAGATGGTGTGTAGTTGGGGTTGAGGGATAGTGAGAGATGGTCGGTAGGTGGGATTGAGGGATATGGGGAGATGGTAGGTAGGTGGAATTGAGGGATCTGGAGAGATGGTGGGAAGATGTAATTGAGGGATATGGGGAGATGGAGGGAAGGCGGGGTTGAGGGATATGGGGAGTGAGTAGGTAGGTGACATTGAGGGATATGGGGAGATGGTGGGTAAGTAGGGATTAGGGATCTAGGGAGATGTTGGGTAGGTGGGGTTAAGGGATGTGGAGAGATGGGATGAAGGGGTTGACTTATCAAGAATGGCTAAACAGGTTAGGCCCTTATTCATTAGAGTTTAGAAGAATGAGGGGTGATCTTGTTGAAACGTACAAGATTCTGAGGGGGCTTGGCAGGGTAGATGTTGAGAAGATGTTTCCTCTAGTGGGGAAATCTCGAACTAGGGGACATAGTTACAGAATAAGGGGACACTCATTTAAAACTGAGATGTGAAAGAATTTCTTCTCTAGAGGGTAGTGAATGTCTAGAATTCTCTACCCCAGAGAGTTGTCTACCCCAGAGAGTTGTGGAGGCTAGATCGCTGAAATTATTTAAAGAGGAGGTAGGTAGATTTTTTGAAATATCGGCGGGTTGAGAGCTTTGAGGAGCTGGCACAAAAGAGGAGGCCCGGGGCAAATCAGCCATGATCTTATTAAATGGCGGTGCAGGCTCCTATTTCTTATGTTCTTATAGTGGGTAGGTGAGATTGAGGGACATGGGGAGAATGTTGGTCAGTGGGATTGAGGGGTATTGGGGAGATGGTGAGATTGAGGGCTTTGGGAGTGTGGTGGGATTGAGGAATATGGGGAGATGGTAGGGTGGGTGGGATTGAGGGATACGGGGAGAAGGTGGGTAGGTGGGGTTGAGACATTTGGGGAGATGGTGGATAAGTGGGGTTGAGGGGTAAGGGGAGTCAGTGGGGCTTTCTTTTTATTCTTGGGGTGTAGGTGTCGCTGGCTCGGCCAGCATTTAATTCCCATCCCTAATTGCCCTTGTTCAGAGGGCGTTTAAGAGTCAACCACATTGCTGTGGGTCTGGAGTCACATGTAGCCCAGACCAGGTAAGGACGGCAGATTTCCTTCCTTAAAAGACATTAGTGACCCAGGTGGGTTTTTACAACAATTGGCAATGCTTTCATGGTCATCATTAGACTTTTAATTCCAGATTTTAATTGAATTCAAATTCCAGCATCTACTGTGGCGGGATTGATGACATGGTGATATTGTCGCTGGACTAGTAATCGAGAAACCCAGGGTAATGCTTTGGGGACCCGGGTTTGAATCCCACCACGGCAGATGGGGGAATTTGAATTCAATAAAAATCTAATAATGATCACGAAACCATTGTTGTAAAAACCCATCTGGTTCACCACTGTCCTTTAGGGAAGGAAATCTGTCGTCCTTACCTTACCTACACGTGACTCTCGACCCACAGCAATGTGGTTGACTCTTAAATGCCCTCTGAAATGGCCTAGCAAGCCACTCAGTTGTATCAAACCACAACAAAGCCACAAAAAAGGAATGAAACCGGACGGACCACCCGGCATTGAACTAGGCACCGGAAACGACAACGGCAATCTCAGCCCTGTCGGCCCTGCAAAGTCCTCCTTACTAACATCTGGGGGCTGAGCTGTCTCACAGACCAGTCATGCAACAGCTTGACATAGTCATCCTCATGGAATCACATCTTACAGATAATGTCCCAGACTCCACCATCATCACCCCTGGATATGTCCTGTCCCACCAGCAGGACAGACCCAGCAGAGGTGGCGGCACAGTGGTATACAGTCAGAAGGGAGTTGCCCTGGGAGTCCTCAACATCGACTCCGGACCCCATTAAGTCCCATGGCATCAGGTCAAATGTGGGCAAGGAAACCTCCTGCTGATTTCCACGTACTGCCCTCCCTCAGCTGATGAATCAGTGCTCCTCCATGTTGAACACTCCTTGGAGGAAGCACTGAGGGTGGCAAGGGCACAGAATGTACTCTGGGTGGGGGACTTCAGTGTCCATCACCAAGAGTGGCTCGGTAGCACCACTACTGACCGAGCTGGCCAAGTCCTAAAGGACATAGCTGCTAGACTGGGTCTGCGGCAGGTGGTGAGGGAAACAACAAGAGGGAAAAACATACTTGACCTCATCCTCACCAACCTGCCTGCCACAGATGCATCTGTCCATGTCAGTATCGGTAGGAGTGACCACCGCACAGTCGTTGTGGAGACGAAGTCATGCCTTCACATCAAGGATACCCTCCATCGTGTTGTGTGGCACTACCACCGTGCTAAATTGGATAGATTTCAAACAGATCTAGCAACTCAACGCTGGGCATCCATGAGGCACTGTGGGCCATCATGTTTAGGCCCATACTCGCTAGAGTTTAGAAGGATGAGAGGAGATCTAATTAAGGTATATAAGATGCTAAAGGGGATAGACAAAGTAGACGTGGAGCGGATGTTTCCTCTTGTGGGGTATTCTAGAACGAGAGGCCATAGTTTTAGGCTAAGGGGCGGTAGATTTAAATCAGAGATGAGGAGGAATTACTTTTCTCAAAGGGTCGTGAATCTGTGGGATTCACTACCTCAGAGCACAGTGGATGCCGGGTCGCTGAATAAATTTAAGGAGGAGATAGCCAGATTTTTAATTAGTAATAGGTTGAATGGTTATGGGGAGAGGGTGGGAAATTGGAGTTGAGGCCAAAATGAGATCAGCCATGATTGTAATGAATAGCAGGGTAGGCTCGAGGGGCTGAATTGCCTACTCCTGCTCCTAGTTCTTGTGTTCTTATGTATCAGCAGCAGAATTGTACTTGAACACAATCTGTAACCTCATGACCCGGCATATCCCCCACTCTACCATTACCATCAAGCCAGGGGATCAATCCTGGTTCAATGAAGAGTGCAGGAGGGCACGCCAGGAGCAGCACCAGGCATACCTAAAAATGAGGTGTCAACCTGGTGAAGCTATAACACAGGACTACTTGCATGCCAAACAGCATAAGCAGCAAGTGATAGACAGAGCTAAGCAATCCCACACCCAACAGAGCAGATCTACGTCCTGCAGTCCTGCCACATCCAGTCGTGAATGGTGGTGGACAATTAAACAACTCACTGGAGGAGGAGGCTCCACAAATATCCCCGCCCTCAATGATGGAGGAGCCCAGCACATCAGTGCAAAAGATAAGGCTGAAGCATTTGCTACAATCTTCAGCCAGAAGTGCCAAGTGGATGATCCATCTCGGCCTCCTCCAGAGGTCCCCAGCATAACAGATGCCAGTCTTCAGCCAATTCGATTCACTCCACGTGATATCAAGAAATAGCTGAAGGCACTGGATACTGCAAAGGCTATGGGCCTTGACAATATTCCAGCAATAGTACTGAAGATTTGTGCTCCAGAACTTGCCACGCCCCTAGCCAAGCTGTTGCAGTACAGTTACAACACTAGCATCTACCTGGCTCTGTGGAAAATTGTTCTGGTATGTCCTGTACATAAAAAGCAGGACAAATCCAACCCGGCCAATTACCGCCCCATCAGTCTACTCTCCATCATCAGCAAAGTAATGGAAGGGGTCATCAACAGTGCTATCAAGCAGCACTTACTTAGCAATAACCTGCTCGCTGATGCCCAGTATGGGTTCCGCCAGGGCCATTCAGCTCCTGACCTTGTTACAGCCTTGGTTCAAACATGGACAAAAGAGCTGAACTCCCGAGGTGAGGTGAGAGTGACTGCCCTTGACATCAAGGCCGCATTTGATTAAGTGTGGCATCAAGGTGCCCTGGCAAAACTGGAGTCAATGGGAATTAGGGGGAAAACTCTCCACTGGTTGGAGTCATACCTAGCACAAAGGAAGATGGTTGTGATTGTTGGAGGTCAGTCATCTCAGCTCCAGGACATCACTGCAGGAGTTCCTCAGGTTAGTGTCCTCGGCCCAACCATCTTCAGCTGCTTCATCAATGACCTTCCTTCTATCATAAGGTCAGAAGTGGGGATGTTCGCTGATAATTTTACAATGTTCAGCACCGTCCACGACTCCTCAGATACTGAAGCAGTCCATGTCTAACTGCAGCAAGACCTGGACAATATCCAGGCTTGGGCTGACAAGTGGCAAGTAACATTCGCACCACACTCTGGAAATTGATTTTTTTGCCTCATGATTTTCTCCTATCCTTAGGGCTTTAAGCTCAAAAGCTGATGCTACAAATTGGAGTTTTTGGAAGTGTAATGCATGCGCTCATTCTCTACTTTTGTCATTGGGTCTTGGCTCCCAGATTAATAAATCACAAATTGCCCCCACAGGTGGAACTAAAATCTTTTCAATGGAGTGGCACAGGTCTCAGTCACAGATCAGTTCTGAGGTTGTGGTTTCATGGAATTGATCACAATGCACACACTTGCACCTATAATTTGTCCCCACAGCCTTATCTTCCAAGCCCCTGCCTTGAAAAACAGCTCGGTAACAGCATTTCACAGAAAGGCCACCCAACTCATCTCACAGCGCTACGATCAAAACAATAAATTAAAATGGGAGGCATGCAGGAAGCAGGGCAACCTCAGTTATGTCTGGTATTTGACCAAGGACTGTGGAATGTCCCACTATCGAATTTTTCCACCAAACTAACAGACAAACTAAGAAGCAGAGGCAGAAAGCAACTACAACATGTGCTGCAGCATTCGGTGTCTGGACTTAAAAGGAATAAATCAGAAGTAAACGTTTCTGCCTCAATTTTAGTCCATATCTCCAGCCACTTGGGGAACAGTAGCAGTGTTAATGTTAATGATCTTGTAATTCAGAGGCCCAGGCTAATGCTCTAGAAATAGGAGTTCAAATCCCACCACAGCAGATGGAGGAATTTAACTACAATTAATAAGTAAACCTGGAATAAAAAGTTGGTCTCAGTAATGACGACACTGAAACTACTGGATTGTCGTAAAAACCCATCTGGTTCATTAACGTTCTTTAAGGAAGGAAATCTGCCGTCCTTACCCGGTCTGGGTTCCACGTGACTCCAGACCCACAGTAATGTGGTTGACTCTTAACTGCCCTCTGAAGTGGCCTAGTAAGCCACTCAGTGGTATCAAACTGCTACAGAAATATTGAATATGAATGAAACCAGACGCACCACCCAGCATTGACCTAGGCCCATCAATACAGGAATTACCAAGAAATCCAATAGGGAATTGAGAGGAAACTGCTTCACCAAAGAGTAGAGAGAATGTGGGACTCACTACCACAGGAAGTGGTTGAAGTGAATAGGGAAACATGACAGGCATTTGAAGAAGAAGGGAAAAGGTGATAGATTTAGATGAGGAAAGATAGGAGGAGGTTGAAGTGGAGTTTAAACACTGGGGTGGACAGTTTGATCTGAATGGCCTGTTTCTTTGCCGTATATCCTATTAAAGCCGTGTAATAAGTGGTGAGTAACTCATGACATCAAGGGATATGGGGATAGCATGGGAAAGTGATGTTGAGGTCGATAATCAGCCATGGTCTAACTGAATGACAGAGCAGGCTTGGCAAGTCTAACAGTCTACTCCTGTTCCTATGTTCCTGAGTAACATTTGCACCAAACAAATGCCAGGCAATGACCATTTCCAACAAGAGAGAACCTAACCATCGCCTCTTGACAGTCATTGGCATTACATAGACCGCAGCAGTTCAAGAAGGCAGCTCACCACCACCTTCTCAAGGGCATTTAGGGATGGGCAATAAATGCTGGCCTGGCCAGCGATGCCCACATCAGTGAATTTTTAAAAATCCATCACTGAATCCCCCACTATCAACATCCTGGGGGTTACCATTGACCAGAAACTGAACTGGACTAGCCATATAAATACTGTGGCCACAAGAGCAGCTCAGAGACTAGGAATCCTGTAGCGAATAACTCACCTCCTGACTGCCCAAAGCCTCTCCACCATCTACAAAGCACAGATTAGGAGTGTGATGGAATACTCCCCACTTGCCTGGATGAGTGAAGCTCCAACAACACTCAAGAAGCTTGACACCATCTAGGACAAAGCAACCCACTTGATCAACACCCCATCCACCACCTTGAACATTCACTCCCTCCACCACAATGGCAGCAGGGTGTACTATATAAATGATGCACTGCAGCAATTCACCAAGGCTCCTTCGACAGCATCTTTCAAACCTGCAACCTGTACCACCTAGAAAATAAGGGCAGCAGCAAGCACATGGAAACATTACTACCTGCACATTCCCCTCTACAAGTCACACGCCATCCTGACTTGGAACTATATCGCCGTTCCTTCACTGTTGCTGGGTCAAAAATCTGGAACCCTACAAAGGAGTTAATGGTTATGGGGACAGGTAGAAAAGTGGAGTTGAGGCCACAATCAGATCAACCACAATCTTACTGAATGGGGGAGCAGGCTTAAGGGGCTGAATGGTTTATTCCTGTTCTTATTTGTTATGGTCTTATATCTGCTTCACTTAGGAGACATAGAGTCATTTACAGCAAAGAAGGGGGCCATTCAGCCCATCGAATCCATGCCGCTCCCCTTGGAGCAACCCATTCAGTCCCACTCTCCCGCTCGATACCAGTGGCCCTACAAGTTTATCTCCTTCAGGTGCCCATCCAATTTCCTTTTGAAATCATCTTCCACCACTCTCAATGGCAGTGAGTTCCAGGTCATTACCACGCACCGCATAAAAAAAGTTCTTTCTCACATTCCCCCCTGCGTCTCTTGTCCAAAATCTTAAATCGGTGTCCGCTGGTCCTTGTACCATCAGTTGATAGGAAGAGTTTTTCCTTGTCTACTTTATCTAAACCTGTCATAATCTTGTACACCTGTATCAAATCTCCCCTCAACCTCCTTTGCTCCAAGGGAAATAACCCCAGCATTTCCAAAGTAACTCTGTATCTCAAACTCCCCCTGATCCCTGGAACCATTTTGTTAATTCTCCTCTACACCTTCTCAAGGACCCTCACATCCTTCCTAAAGTGTGGTGACCAGGGCTGAACACAATACTTTAGTTGGGGCCTAACCAGAATTTTATAAAGGTTCAGTGTAACCTCCCTGTGTTTGTACTCAATGCCTTTATTTCATCCACGAGTGCAAAATGCATAGTGTAAGGCAGATACTAAAAGCTCCGACTGTCCAGGACTATTCCCCAGGATATGAGAAACATTGGCAAACACTTGACTGTAGAGCAGGTACTAACTGCAAGTTCAGACTGTGCTCTGGAATTGCACAGTTAACAACAGACAAATGAGTGGAAGTTTTAACAGATTTATTTTTAGATTCTGACTCTGAGCCCAGCCTCTTGGTGTTTATACACATGAGCAGGAAGCACATTCCAGGCAGTAACAGCTCCCAGCTGCCAGCTTCTAGCCAAATCCCAGAGCATACAGGCCCACAGCAAAAGTATACATCCACACTGATCCACAGTTGGAGGGACGATGGATCAGGTATGCCTGATGGTTGGTCTGACTTGGCTCATGCTTGCCCTCGCTGGAATCCACAATTTGCTCTAGCCAGGTCGATGCATATACTGAAGCAAAGTAAAAAGTAAAGTTAGGGTAAGATCGATTCCACCTGACATGGAATGTACTTGACATTAGGCCGGTGGAACTCCTTATCTGTCCCATATATGATCATAAGAATTAGGAGCAGGAATAGGCTATTCAGCACATCAAGCCTGCTCTGCCCTTCAATAAGATCCTTGCTTATCTGATTGTGGCTTTAACATCCCATAATCCTTGACTCCCTTGTCAATCAAAAATCTGTCTAACCCAGCATTGAATATATTCAATGACCCAACCTCCAATGCTCTCTAGGGAAGAGAATTCCAAAGACAAGCGACCTGCTGAGAGAGGAAACTCCTCCTCATCCCCATCTTAAATTGGAGACCCCTTATTTTTGAACTAGATTCCGTCACAATGGGAAACATCCTTTCAGCAACTACCCTGTCAAGCGCCCTCAGAATCTTATACATTTCAATAAGAACACCTCTCATTCTTCTAAACACCGATGTCTGTAGGCCCAACCTGCTCAAACTTTCCTCATAAGACAAACCCCTTCATCACAGGAATCAGCCGAGTGAACCTTCTCTGAGCTGCTTCCAATGCAATATTATCTCTTCTTAAGTAAGGTGACCAAAACTGTACACAGTACTCTAGGTACGGTCTCATCCAATGTCCTGTACAGTTGTAGGAAGACTACCCTGCTTTTATACGAACATAACAATTAGGAGCAGGAGTAGGCCACTGGACCCCTCGAGCCTACTCTACCATTCAATAAGATCGTGGCTGATCTGAATGTAACCTCATTCCTGCCTACCCCCTGATAACCTTTCACCCCCTTGTTAATCAAGAATCTATCTAGCTCTGCCTTAAAAATATTCAGACTCTGCTTTCATCTCCCTTTGAGGAAGAGAGTTCCAAACACTCACGACCCTCAGAGAAAAAAAATTCTCCTCATCTCTGTCTTAAATGGGCAACCTCTTATTTTTAAACAGTGACTAGAATCTCCCACAAGAGGAAACATCCTCTCCACATCCACCCTGTCAAGACCTCTCAGGATCTTAAAGGTTTCCATTAAGTCGCCTCTTGCTCTTCTAAATTCCAGTGGATACAAGCCTAACCTGTCCAACCTTTCTTCATAAAACAACCCACCCATTCCAGGTATAAGTCTAGTAAACCTTCTCTGAACTGCTTCCAACACATTTACATTCTTCCTTAAATAAGGAGACCAATACTGTACACAATACTGCAGTTGCGGTCTCACTAATGTCCTGTACACTAAAGCATAATCTCCCTACTTTTGTGATCAATTCCCCTCACATTAAATAATAACATTCTATTAGCTTTCCGAATTACTTGCTGTACCTGCATACTAACGTTTTGTGATTCATACAGTATCTTTGTGTCATTAGCAAATTTAGCAACCATACCTTCGGTCCCTTCATCCAAGTCATTTATATAAATTGTAAAAAGTTGAGGCCCCAGCATTGATCCCTGTAGCACACCACTCGCCACATCCTGCCAACCAGAAAAAGACTCATTTATGCCAACTCTCTGCTTCCTGTTAGCCAGCCAATCTTCTATCCATGCCAATATGTTACCCCCTACACCATGAGCTTTTACTTTCTGCAATAACCTTTGATGTGGCACTTAATCAAATGCCTTCTGCAAATCTAAGTACAGTACATCCACCGGTTCCCCTTTATCCACAGCACATGTGACTCCTTCAAAGAACTCCAATAAATTAGTTAAATGTGATTTCCCTTTCAAAAAACCATGTTGACTCTGCCTGATTATCCTGAATTTTTCTAAGTGCCCTGCTATCGCTTCTTTAATAACAGCTTCTAACATTTTCCCAATGAGAGATGTTAGGCTAACTGGCTTGTAGTTTTCTGCTTTCTGTCTCCCTCCCTTTTTGAATAAAGGAATTACATTCGCTATTTTCCAATCTAACAAACCTTCCCTGAATCTAGGGAGTTTTGGAAAATTAAATCCAACACATCAATTATCTCCCTAGTCACTTCCTTTTAAACCCTAGGGTGAAGTCCATCAGGACCTGGGGATTTGTCAGCCTGCGGCTCCAATTTACTCAGTACCACTTCCCTGGTGATTGTAATTTTTCCTGAGTTTCTCCCTCCCTTCCATTTCCTGATTTACAGCTATTCCTGGGACGTTACTTTATACCCTGTAGTGAAGACAGATGCAAAATACCTGTTCAATTTATCTGCCATTTCCTTATTTTCCATTATTAATTCCCCAGACTCACTTTCTATAGGACCAACGCTCACTGTTAACTCTTTCCTTTTTTAAATAACTATAGAAACTCTTCCTATCTGTTTTTATATTTCTAGCTAGCTTTCTCTCATACTCTAATTTTTCCCTCATTCCTTGATTTTTTTTATATTATGCCCAAACTTCTGACCTGTCAGCCATCATTGTGCAGTGATATGTCTTTTCTTTAAGTTTGATACTATATTTAACTTTTTAAATTAACCACAGTTGGTGGATCCCCCCTTGGAATTTTTCTTTCTCATTGGAATGTATCTATTCTGTGTATTCTGAAATATCCCCTTGAATGCCTACTACTGAACCTCTATTGACCTATCCCTTAACCTAGTTTGCCAGTTCACTTTGGCTAGCTTTGGTTTCATAACCTCATAATTGCCCTTATTTAAGTTTAAATACTAGTCTTAGACCCATTCTTCTTTCCCTCAAACTGAATGTTAAATTCAGTCATATTATGATCGCTGCTGCCTAGGGGTGCCTTCACTATGACGTCATTAATTAACCCTATCTCATTGCTTAATACCAGGTCTAGTATAGGCTGCTCTCGTTGGTGCCAGAACGTGCTGTTCTAAGAAACTAGCCTGAAAACATTCTATGAACTTCTCATCTATGCTACTTTAGCCCATCTGATTTTTCCCAGCCTATATGTAGATTAAAATCTCCCATGATTATCACCGTAACTTTCTGACAATCTCTCATTATTTCTTCTTTGATACCCCGTCCTACCATGTAATTACTGTTACTGGGCCAGTACACCATTCCCACAAGTGACTTCTTGCCTTTATCATTTCTCATCTCTACCCAAACCGCTTCTACATTCTGGATTCCTGAACTTAGGTCATCCCTCTGTATTAGGCCAATACCATTATTAGTTAGCAGAGGCACCCCTCCACCTTTTCCTAACTTACTGTCCTTCCCCAATGTCATGTACCCTTCAATATTCAGGTCCCAATCTATATCACCCTGCAGCCATGCCTCTGTAATGGCTATCAGATCATACTTATTTATTTATATTTATACTCCACTCCACCCCACCCCCCTCTCAGTGAAGGCCAACATTCCATTTGGCTTCCTAATCACTTCCTGTACCTGCATGCTAACTTTTTGTGATTCATGAACAAGGACAGTCAGATCCCTATGTACTTCAGCATTCTGCAGTCTCCCTCTGTTTAAATAATATTCTGCTTTTCTATTCTTCCTGCCAAAGTGGACAACCTCATATCTTCCCACATTATACTTCATCTGCCAAATTTTTGCCTACTCATTTTAACGTATTTATATCCCTTTGCAAACTTTTTGCATCTTCCTCACAGCTTGCTTCCCTACCTATCTTTGCATCAGCAGCAAATTTGACTACAATGCAGTTGGTCCCTTCACCAAGTTAGCAATAAAGATTGTAAATAATTGAGGCCCCAGCACTGATCCCTGTGGCACTTCACTTGATACAGTTTGCTCACGTGAAATGGCTCATTATCCCGACTCTCTGTTTCCTGTTCGTTAGCCAATCCTCTATCCGTGCTAATATATCACCCCCAACACCATAAGCTCTTATCTTGAGCAGTAATCTTTCCTGTGGCATCTTATTAAATGAATGCCTTTTGGAAATCCAAATACACTACCCAATGGTTCCCCTTTATCCACCCTGTTTGTTACATCACAAAGAACTCAAATAAATTTGTCAAACACAATTTTCTTTTCTTAGAACCATGTTGACTCTGTCTGATTGCATTATGGCTTTCTAAATGCCCTGCTGCTACCTCTTTAATACTGGATTCTAGCACTTTCCTAATGATTGATGTTAAACTGGCAGTTTCCTGCTTTCTGTGTCCTTCCTTTCAAGAATAGTAATGTTACATTTGCAGTTTTCCAATCTGCTGGGACCATTACAGGATCTAGGGAATTTTGGGAGATTACGGCCAATACATGAACTATCTCTGCAGTCACTTCCATTAAGGCCCTAGGATGTAGGTCCTAATACCTTTTCTCTAGTGATCATGCCAAGTCCATTGTGCAATGGCTGGCTCAGTGTATATGGGGGCATGAAGAAGACTTGAAAAGCAATCCAGATAGGAGGTTTGATAGCTAGGGGAACAGACAGATGTTTCTGCAGCCACAGATGTGAATCCAGGATGGTATGTTGCCTCCCTGGTGCCAGGGTCAAGGATGTCACTGAACGGCTACAGAGGTCCATCACTGAAGGGGTTGGGGGGGCAGAGGATGAACAGCCAGCAGTCATGGTCCATTTCAGTGCCAACAACATTGGTAGAAAGAGGGATGTGGTCTTGTAGGGAGCTAGGTAGGAAATTAGCAAGCAGGACCTCAAAAGCAGTAATTGCTGGATTGCTCCCAGTACAGTAACATATGCAAGTGTGTACTGAAATCAGAGGATAGAGCATCTGAATGCGTGGCTGGAGAGAGGGTGCAGGAGGGAGGACTTTAGATTCTTGGGATATTAGGAGCAGTTCTGGTGGAGATGGGACCTGTAGAGGCCATACGGGTTGCACCTAAATAGAAGTGGGACCAATTTCCTTCAGGGGTGATATACTGGTGCTATTGGGGAGTGTTTAAACTTACTTGGCTGGGGTGGGAAAACCAGGTGGTAATATTAGAGAGGAATACCTAGGTGTTCAGAATATTGGGAGAAACAAATAGCACTAGAGTAGGAAATAGTAAGGCATTCGGTGGTTTCAGCATAAGAGGGAAAGTAATAAAGGGGGAGGTGATGGTGTAGTGGTATTGTCACTGGACTAGTAATCCAGAGACGCAGGGTAATGCTCTGGGGACCCGGGTTCGAATCCCACCACGGCATGAAACCATTGTCAATTATTGTAAAAACCCATCTGGCTTACTAGTGCCCTTCAGGGCCGTCCATACTGGTCTGGCCTACGTGTGACTGCAGACGACAGCAATGTAGTTGACTCTTAAATGCCCCCTGAAATGGCTGAGCCAGACTCTCAGTTGTATCAAACCACAAAAAAGGAATGAAAGCGGATGGGCCACCTGGCATCAACCGAGGCACCAGAAACAGCAAACTCAGCCCTGTCGACCCAACAAAGTCCTCCTTACTAACATCTGGGGGCTAGTGCCAAAATTGGAAGAGCTGTCTCACAGACTAATCAAGTAACAGCCTGACATAGTCATGCTCACAGAATCATACCTTATAGATAATGTCCCAGACACCACCATCACCATCCCTGGGTATGTCCTGTCCCACCAGCAGGACAGACCCACCAGCAGAGGTGGCAGCACAGTGGTATACAGTCAGGAGGCTGTAGATTTCAAACAGATCTAGCAACTTAAGACTGGGCATCCATGAGGTGCTGTGGGCCATCAGCAGCAGCAGAATTGTACTCGAACACAATCTGTAACCTCATGGCCCGGCATATCCCCCAGCCTACCATTACCATCAAGCCAGGGGATCAACCCTGGTTCAATGAAGAGTACAGGAGGGTATGCCAGGAGCAGCACCAGGCACACCTAAAAATGAGGTGTCAACCTGGTGAAGCTATAACACAGGACTACTTGCGTGCCAAATAGCATAAGCAGCAAGTGATAGACAGAGCTAAGCAATCCCACAACCAACGGATCAGATCCAAGCTCTGCAGTCCCGCCACATCCAGTTGTGAATGGTGGTGGACAATTAAACAACTCACTGAAGGGGGAGACTCCACAAATATCCCCATCCTCAATGATGGAGGAGCCCAGCACATCAGTGCAAAAGATAAGGCTGAAGCATTTACTACAATCTTCAGCCAGAAGTGCCGAGTGGATGATCCATCTCGGCCTCCTCTGGAGGTCCCCAGCATCATAGATGCCTGTCTTTCAGCCAATTCAATTCATTTCACATGATATCAAGAAATGGCTGAAGGCACTGGATACTGCAAAGGCTATGGGCCCTGACAATATTCTGGCAATAGTACTGAAGATTTGTGCTCCAGAACTTGCTGCGCCCCTAGCCAAGCTGTTCCAGTACAGCTACAACACTGGCATCTATCCGGCTCTGTGGAAAATTGCCCAGGTATGTCTTGTACACAAAAAGCAGGACAAATCCAACCCAGCCAATTACTGCCCTATCATTCGTACGGTAATGGAAGGGGTCATCAACAGTGCTATCAAGCGGCACTTGCTTAGCAATAACCTGCTCACTGAAGCCCAGTTTGGGTTCTGCCAGGGCCACTCAGCTCCTGACCTTGTTACAGCCTTGGTTTAAACATGGACAAAAGAGCTGAACTCCCAAGGTGAGGTGGAAGTGACTGCCTTTGACATCAAGGCTGCATTTGACAGAGTGTGGCATCTAGGAGCCCGAGCAAAACTGGAGTCAATGGGAATCAGGGGGGAAGCTCTCTGCTGTTTAGAGTCATATCTAGCACAAAGGAAGGTGGTTGTGGCTGTTGGAGGTCAGTCATCTCAGCTTCAGGACATCACTGCAGGAGCTCCTCAGGGAAGTGTCCTCGGCCCAATCATCTTCAGCTGCTTCATCAATGACCTTCCTTCCATCATAATGTCATGAGTGGGGATGTTCATTGATGATTTCACAATGTTCATTACCATTCATGACTCCTCAGAATCTGAAGCAGTCCATGTCCAATTGCAGCAAGACCTGGACAATATTCAGTCTTGGGCTGACAAGTGGCAAGTAACATTCGCGCCACACAAGTGTCAGGCAATGACCATCTCCGACAATAGAGAATCTAACCATTGCCTCTTGATGTTCAATGGCATTACCATCACTGAATCCCCCACTATCAACATCCTGGGGGTTACCATTGACCAGAAACTGAACTGGACTAGCCATATAAATACCGTGGCTACAAGTGCAGGTCAGAGGCTAGGAATCCTGCGACGGTAACTCACCTCCTGACTCCCCAAAGCCTGTCCACTATCTACAAGGCACAAGTCAGGAGTGTGATGGAATACTCCCTAATTGCCTGGATGAGTGCAGCTCCCACAACACTCAAGAAACTTGACACCGTCCAGGATAAAGTAACCCTCTTGATTGACTCCACATCCACAAACATTCACTCCTTCCCCCACCGACGCACAGTGGTAGCAGTGTGTACCATCTATAAGATGCACTGCAGGAATTTACCAAGGCTCCTTAGACAACAGCTTCCAAACCCACGACCACTACCATCTAGAAGGACAAGGGCAGCAGATAGATGGGAACATCACCACCTGGAAGTTCCCCTCACTCACCATCCTGACTTGGAAATATATCGCCGTTCCTTCACTTTCGCTGGGTCAAAATCCTGGAACACCCTTCCTAACAGAACTGTGGGTGTACCTACACCACATGGACTGCAGCGGTTCAAGGAGGCAATTCACCACCAATTAGGGCTGGGCAATAAATGCTGCCCTAGCCAGAGACATCTACATCCCATAAATGAATTTTTAAAAATAAGGTTTAGTTTGGCTATGGAAAAGAACAAGGAGCGATCCAGAGTAAAAATAATTAACTGGGGAAAGCCAACTTCAATGGACTAAGTATGGATCTGGCCCAGATAAATTGGAATCAAAGATTAGCGGGCAAAACTGTAACTGAACAATGGACAGCTTTTAAAGGTGAGATAGTTCAAGTACAGTCAAGGTATATTCCCACAAAAGAGAAAGATAGGTAAACAAAACCAGAGCTCCGTAATTAACAAACGCAATAGAGATTAAGAGCAAAAAGCGGATGCCAGACGACTGGAGAACTGCACATGTTACAGGGTGTAAAGACAAGTTTAATCTCAGTGATGAGGAAGCTTTGAGAAACAATAATTAGGGACAAAAGTGATAGTCACTTGAGCAAATACAGGTTAATTAAGAAGAGCCAGCTTGGTTTTGGTTAGGACAAATAGTATTTAACTAACTTGCTGGAGGTTTTTACTGAGGGTTGATGAGGGTAATGCTGTTGATGTGGTGTACATGGACTTCCAAAAGGCATTTGATACAGTGCCACACAACAGACTTGTGAGAAAAGTCAGAGCTCATGGAATTGAAGGAACAGTAGCAACATGGATACCAGATTGGCTGAGTGACAGGAAACAAAGAGTAGTGGTGAAATGTTGTTTTTCGGATGGCAGGAAAGTTTATAGTAGAGTTTCCTAGATATCAGTCTTAGGATCCCTGCTCTTCCTGACATATATCAATGACCTTGATGGACAAGGCACAATTTCAAAATTTGAGAATGATATGAAACTTGGAAGCATTGTTAAGCATGAGGATGATAGTGCAGAACTTCAAAAGGAAATAGTGGATTGGGCAGACAAATGGCAGATGAAATTTAATGCAGAGAAGTGTGAAGTAGTTCATTTTGGTAGGAAGAGCGTGGAGAGACAATATAAAATAATTCTAAAGCAGTTGCAGGAGTAGAGGGACCTGGGTGTATAGGTGCATAAATCATTGAAGGTGGTAGGACAGGTTGAGAAAGCGGTTAATAAAGCATTAAGTATCCTGGGCTTTATTAATAGGGGCAGAGAGTACAAAAGCAAGGAAGTTATGTTAAACCTGTATAAAACACTGGTTCAGCCTCAACTGGAGTATTGCGTCCAGTTCTTATGCTTTAGAAAAGATATGAAGGCATTAGAGAGAGTGCAAAAAGGCTCCACGAGAATGGTTCCAGGAATGAGGGACTTCAGTTATGTAGATAGATTGAAGCAATTGGGACTGTTCACCTTGAAGAAGAGGTTGAGAGAAGATTTGATAGAAGTATTGAAAACCATGAGGGGTCTGGACAGAGTAGATAGGGAGAAACTGTTCCCATTGTTGGAAGGAGCAGAGGGCACTGATTGCAGGTTAGTCAACCCGATGGGTTTTTACAACAATTGACAATGGTTTCATTGACATTCTGAGTTGACTGAAGTGTAATGGAAAAATAGGTTAAAAGAAGCAATGGTGATGTGAGGAACAACCTTTGCATGCAGCAAGTGATTAGAATCTGGAAAGCACTGCCTGAGAGGGTAGTGGAGGCAGAGTCAATTGAGGTTTGAAATGGGAATTTGATCATTATCTGAAAAGGAAAAATTTGCAGGGCTAAAGGGACAAGGCAGGGAAGTAGCATTGGGTTTCAGAGCGTCAGCAAGAATGGGCCAAAGGGCCTCCTTTTGTGCTGTGACCATCCTATGATTGTATAATTCTATGTGATTGTTTTAAGTTCCTCCCTCCCTTTTGCCCCCTGCTTTTCTACTATTCTTGGGATGTTTTTTCTGTTTTCTACTTTGAAGAAAGATACAAATAACTTGTTCAATGTCTCTGTCATCTCCTGGTTTCCCATGATTAATTCCCCAGTCTCACCCTCTATGCAACCAACACTCATTTACACAACTCTTTGCCTTTTTATACACTTGTAAAAGCCTTTACTGTCTGTTTTATACTTCTGGCCAGTATTCTCTCATCCATTTCTCCCTCTTTATTCTTTTAGTCAACCTTTTCAGGTTTCTAAAATTTCTCAATCTTCTGGGCAACCAATAACCTTTTCGACATTGTACATCTTTTCTTTCAATTTGATACTATCCTTAACTTCCTTAGTTACCCAGTTGGGGCATCCTTCTCATAGAGGCATTTCATCTCAAATGAAATATATCTTTACTGAGAGTTATAAGATATCTCCATAAATGTCTGCCACTGCTTCTCTGCCATCTTATCCGTTAACCTATTTTCCAAGCCCACTTTAGCCAACCTTGTCTTCATACCCTGTAATTGCCTTTATTAAAGTTTAAACACTAGTTTCAGACCCACACTTCTCACCCTCAAACTGAATGGAAAATTCTATCATGTTATGGTCACTCTTACCTAGAGGATTCTTTACTATGATGTAATTAATTATTCCTGTCTCATTACACATTACCAGTTCCAAAATAATACTGTTCCCTGGTTGGTTCCAGAGTGTATTATTCTGAGAAATTATCCCGAACACACTCTATGAACTCATCCTCTAGGCTAACTTTGCCAATTTGATTTGTCCAATCTATATGAAGATTAAAATCATCCATGATTCTTGCAGCACCTGTTTTAGAAGTCCCCATTACTTCTTCCTACTGTTAGGAAATAGAGAAAGTTCAAGAAAGTTATATTGGTATTAGTAGGTGTTAGAAATGAATGTTAATTTTAAAGTTTAAGTTTGATTTGTATTTCTGTATCAAAGAGTCGTAGAGGTCTATAGCACAGAAAAAGGCCCTTCAGCCCATTGAGTCTGCGCCGGTCAAACAAGTACCTAACTATTCTAATCCCATTTTCCAGCACTAGGCCCATAGCCTTGTATGCCATAGCATCACAAGTGCACATCCAAACACTTCTTAACTGTTATGAGGGTTTTTGACTCTACCACCCTTTCAGGCAGTGAGTTCCAGTTTTCCACCACCCTCTAGGGGAAATATTCCCTCCTAAAAACCCCTCTAAACCTCCTGTCCCTTACCTTAAATCTATGCCCCCTGGTTATTGATCTCTCAACCAAGGGGAAAAGTTTCTTCCTGTCTGCCCTATCTATGCCCCTCATTATTTTATACACCTCAATCATGTCCTCCCTCAATCTCCTCTACTCCAAGGAAAATAACCCCAGTCTATCCAATCTCTTCTCATAACTAAAACTCTCCAGCCTAGGCAACATCCTGGTAAATCTCCTCTGCACTCTCTCTAGTGCAATCACATCCTTCCTACAATGCGGATTCCAGAACTGCACGCAATACTCTAGCCAAGGCCTAACCAGCGGTTTATAAAGTTCCAGCATAACCTCCCTGCTCTTATATTCTATGCCTCGGCGAATAAAGTGAAGTATTCCATATGCCTTCTTAACCACCTTATCTACCTGTCCCGCTACCTTAAAGGACTGGTGGACATGCACATCAAGGTCCCTCTGATCCTCGGTACTTCCCAGGATCCTACCATTCATTGTGTATTCCCGTGCCTTGTTTGTCCTGCCAAGTGCATCACCTCACACTTATTACAGAATCACACAGTGCAGTAGAGGCCCTTCGGCCCATTGAGTCTGCACCGATATGTGAGAAACACCTGACTTACCTATCTAATCCCATTTACCAGCACTTGGCCCATAGCCTTGAATGTTACGACGTGCCAAGTGCTCATTCAGGTACTTTTTAAAGGATGTGAGGCAACCCGCCTCCACCACCCTCCCAGGCAGTGCATTCCAGATAATCACCACCCTCTGGGTAAAAAAGTTTTTCCTCACATCCCCCCTAAACCTCCTGCCCCTCACCTTGAACTTATGTCCCCTCGTGACTGACCCTTCAACTAAGGGGAACAGCTGCTCCCTATCCACCCTGTGCATGCCCCTCATAATCTTGTACACCTCGATCAGGTCGCCCCTCAGTCTTCTCTGCTCCAATGAAAACAACCCAAGTCTATCCAACCTCTCTTCATAACTTAAATGTTTCATCCCAGGCAACATCCTGGTGAATCTCCTCTGCACCCCATCCAGTGCAATCACATCCTTCCTATAATGTGGCGACCAGAACTGCACACAGTACTCCAGCTGTGGCCTCACTAAGGTTCTATACAACCCCAACATGACCTCCCTACTTTTGTAATCTATGCCTCGATTGATAAAGGCAAGTGTCCCATATGCCTTTTTCACCACCCCACTAACATGCCCCTCCGCCTTCAGAGATCTATGGACACACATGCCAAGGTCCCTTTGTTCCTCAGAACTTCCTAGTGTCATGCCGTTCATTGAATACCTCCTTGTCAAATTACTCCTTCCAAAGTGTATCACTTCACACCTTTCGCTGTTAAATTCCATCTGCCACTTATCTGCCCATTTGATCATCCCGTCTATATCTTCCTGTCGCCCAAGACACTCAACCTCACTGTTAACCACTCAGCCAATCTTTGTGTCATCCGCAAACTTACTAATCCTAACCACCACATAGTCATCTATGTCGTTTATATAAATGACAAATAATAGGGGACCAAGCACAGATCCCTGTGGTACGCCACTGGACACTGGCTTCCAGTCACTAAAGCATCCTTCTGTCATCACCCTCTGTCTCCTACAACTAAGCCAATTTTGAAGCCACCTTATCAAATTACCCTGTATCCCATGTGCATTTGCCTTCTTTATAAGTCTCCCATGTGGGACCTTGTCAAAGGCTTTGCTGAAATCCATATAAACGACATCAACTGCACTACCCTCATCTACACACCTGGTCACCTCCTCAAAAAATTCAATCAAACAAGAACTGACTGCAGGACACTCTTCCCAGACTGCTTCACCGCGATGCTGACTGCAGGACACTCTTCCCAGATTGCTTCACCGCGATGCGTCAGTGTGTTAAGAAAGGTCAAATTGAGTTGTGAAAGTTGCCTGCATATCTAATGAGAGTTTTATGACTGTGGCAGCTAAGTTAAACAAACAAGAGTCGTGAAACTGGGCTGTTGCTAAGCAACAGGGGTCCAGAGAGGCAGGTCCCTCCTACAGGCACACAGAAAAACTAAAGAAACAGTAGTAAGATAAAAGCAAAACACTGCGGATGCTGGAAATCCAAAACAAAAACAAAAATACCTGGAAAAACTCAGCAGGTCTGGCAGCATCTGCGGAGAGGAACACAGTTAACGTTTCGAGTCCGAATGACCCTTCAACAGAACTAAGTAAAAATAAAAGAGAGGTGAAATATAAACTGGTTTAAGGGGGGATCCCACCCCCCTTAAACCAGTTTATATTTCACCTCTCTTCTATTTTTACTTAGTTCTGTTGAAGGGTCATTCGTACTCAAAACGTTAACTGTATTCCTCTCCGCAGATGCTGCCAGACCTGCTAAGTTTTTCCAGGTATTTTTGTTTTTGTTAAAGAAACAGCAGTGAGTTCAGTTTGAAGCCAGGACTCCAGAGAGACTGGAAACTGGGAGAGAGAGCTGCAGAGTGAGAGCAGATTTCCCAAAAGAACCAAAAGGTCCCAAAGCCAAACAAGTGAGACAGAAACAGGGGAAATTCCAAAGCAGACCTTCTAGTCAAAGAACAGACAGGAACTTGGAAAAGGGCCTGTTAATGAAGTTAAGGGTTAGGGGCAGAGGGAAAGGCTCCATGCATCAGATTTAAATAGACAAAAGCTGGAGAGAGCAGATTTAAAGCAAGAACAGTTAGAAAGAGGTCAGAAGGTCCAAAGAGATAACTAAAGGTCTGTAACTCTTTGCTATGGGCATGTGAAGCAGTGGTGTACTATTGACAGCTGAGTCAGTGAAAGAGAGTGCGTGGAAGACAGCTTGAATGCATGTGGCAACCCAGAGAGAGGAACATCAGAAGGACAGTTCAAAACTCTGGAGGTGAACCCTTGCAGAAGGCGTCTGAGAGAAAGCATTGGTTTGGGGGAAGGTTCCAAAGTGAGTTCTAAGAGAGTGGAGATTGGAAACCCTCTTGTGAAAAACAGAGTTCAGTGAGACTGGTTGGCTCATGGTGTGACAAGCGTCTGGGGGAAGTTGAGGAGAGATCATAGCATCTTGTGGCATTTATCACTTGGTTTCAGAGTGTGGTGTGCCTGACTACAGATTGCCAATTGGTTTACATGGACTGTGTACTTCCTGTGAATATTAGAATATAAGATAGCTTTTGTAACTTGCGTTATCTGTAAAGGTGTAGTTGTAGGTGAAGGAGTATTGTAATATAGTTCATCTTTTCTTGTTTAATAAATGTTTTTGTTAAAAGTTCATCAGCTGACTCCGGTGACTCTTTTCAGTCGCCCCTCTCCGCGTATCTAAACAAACAAATAAAAGCTGGGGATCATAACACTACAGAGTAGCTATTGTCAGTGAGCCTGTAAACCACTCCCACCAGTGACTTGCCTCCTTTGCTATTTCTTATCTCCACCCAAACTGATTCTACATTTACACACTGTAACCATCTGCAGGCAAGATTCACACCAGTACTTTTCACAATACATTTTCAATTCTTAAAGTCTGCTTGTCCTTTTTGAAAGACTTAAAATTCTGATACCCCAGTAATAACTGCACTGCTCAATAATACTCAACTGTTCTGGCTGGGAAGGTAGCATGTTCAAGCCCTGGTCTGGGTGTGAGAAGCCGATTGTGTGTGAAGAGAGGAGCAGGTTCAGCCTGTCAAATAGTTTGTTAACACTCAATAATAACAATCCAGGACAGAGCACTTCACTCAATCACTGCCCCTGCCACTGGACTCATTACTCCCTCCCTCCCTCATTGGGCATTGTGGTTGCAGTGTGTCCTATCTCGAAGATCCACTGCACCAACACAGCATGGTTACTTCAACAACGCCACCCTACCCTGTAACCTCTAGCGCCAAAGGGACCACAGCAGCAATGATGTGTGAACTCCACTACCTCCTAGTCATACACCATCATCACTTGGAACTATATCTCTGTTCCTTCATCATTGCTGGGTCAAAATCCTGGAACTCTCTTCCTAATACCAGTGTGGGTGTACCTACACCACATGGGCTGCAGCGCTTCAAGAATTCGCTCACCACCATCTTCTCAAAGATAATTAAGGATGGGCAATAAATGCTGGCTTTGCCATCAATGTCGACATCTCATTAATGTATAAATAAAAAATAAGGAACAATGAGGGGGCTGTTACAGTCCTGGGTGTATACCACAGGCCATCAAATAGTGGGAAGGTAACAGAGGAACAAATTTGCAGGTAAATTGCAGAAAAATGTAAAACGATAAGTAGTGATAAGGGGGACTTTCATTATCCTCATATAGACTGGAATAGCATAGTGTAAAGGGCAAAGAAGGGAAGGAATTCCTGAAACACGTACAAGAGAACTTTCAAAATTAGTCTGCTTCAAGCCCAATGAAGAAGGAAGCTGGACTGAATCCAGATCTGCAAAATGAAGTCGGCCAGCTGGAGCATGGAATGAAATACTCCCCACTTGCCTGGATGAGTGCAGCTCCAACAACACTCAAGAAGCTGGACACCGCCCAGGACAAAGCAGCCCCACTTGATTGGCACCACATCCACAAACATTCACTCCCTCCACCACCGACGCACAGTAGCAGCAGTGTGTGTACCATCTACAAGATGCACTGCAGGAACTCACCAAGGCTCCTTAGACAGCACCTTCCAAACCCACGACCCACCATCTAGAAGGACAAGGGCAGCAGATAGATGGGAACACCACCACCTGGAAGTTCCCTTCCAAGTCACTCACCATCCTGACTTGGAAATATATCGCCGTTCCTTCACTGTCACTGGGTCAAAATCCTGGAACTCCCTCCCTAACAGCACGGTGGGTGTACCAATACCACAGGGACTGCAGCGGTTCAAGGAGGCAGCTCACCACCACCTTCTCAAGGGGCAATTAGGGATGGGCAATAAATGCTGGCCCAGTCAGCGCAGCCCACATCCCGTGAATGAATTTTAAAAATGTTTCAATAGGAGAACATTTGGGAAACTGTAATCATAATATTATCAGGTTTACAGTAGTTATGGAAAGAGATAAGGAACAATCAATGGTGAAAATATTCAATTGAAGGAGAGCCAGCTAATTTCAATGAGCCGAAAAGGGATGTGGTCCAGGTGGGTTGGAATTAAAGGTTCGCAGGGCACTCCAAATGTATTGTTTCCAAGAGCAGGAGCAATAATGTTCTGATTATAACCATGAGCACCAGCATGTTCTAAGGAATTGTGTTATTAGACACCATTACCACTTCTAAACCATTAATGAAGAATGAATTCTCCTCACCAAAGTACACCACCTTCCCACAACCAGGGCAATGAGCAGTCTCGCCAGCAAAGGTAGTGTAAGGAGAGCCTGAAACAAACAGGGAGAAAAGATTTACTTCACTTTCTTCAGTTCCAGAATCTGAAAAAAAATTCAACACCAAGTCTCCCAACGCCAATACATCATTGAACCGATTAACTGTTACTCACCCAATGTTATCCTATCTGCTCCTCGAGGAATGCACCTCTGCTGGGGTTAGATTCCATGTACAACACCAAAATAAGACAGTTACAGAGATAAAAAGCCATCTAGCCCATCAATCTCACTTCCCCCATTGTCCATAGCTCTATCAGTCACTCTCTCTAGCACATTCTATTATTGATAGTCCATCAACAAGTTGCAGTTATATCGACCTTTAATGTAATAAAAATAATTCCAGACTGCGTCATCAGACAACATGTGTCACTGAGCCAAATAAGGAGATACTAGGATAGGTAAATAGTAGGTTTTAAGGAGTGTCTTAAAGGAGGAGAGAGAGTAGAGAAGTGGAGATGTTTAGGGAGGAGATTCCAGAGCTTAGAGTCAAGGCAGCTGAAGACATGGTTGCCAACAGTGGCAGAAAAGTGGGGGAGTTGGTGGGAGTGGGTAGGAGATGCATAAGGGGCCAGAGTTGGATAAACTTGGGGGGTTGTAGGGGCTGAAAGAGATTAGAGAAATAGGGAGGTTAGGAGGGATTTGAACACAAAGATGAGAATATTAAAATCAAGGCATTATCAGATTGGGAGTCAATAAAGGTCATGGGTGATGGGTCAGGATCTATCCTGTCTAGCCCTTGTAAAGAATAGTCACTTGACCCAAAATAACTGGAATTTAACAAGAGTCAGTTCCTTCAGGAAAGGAGAGAAGAAGATTGGAAAGGACAGGGCAGGAAAACTTTTGAACGTCCCTTCTTGAAACACATTGAAGTCTCCTTTAGGTTTCGTATACAGCAGGGACAACATATACTGGGTGGGTGAAACACAAGTTAAAAACTTTACACAACCATGCCTTAATAGGAAGTGAATTTGGTCTGAAGAATTATTTTCCTTATCTGGATCAAAGCTCCAAATAGTCATCAATGCTATTTTACCAAAAAAATCTATGTGACCAAATTGCCCAGGAAGAGCGATACAATCTGGAGAGAAAGCTTTTAAAAAAAATAGTAATCACACCACATCCCCACCCAAACCCATTAGACTTAAATTGTTACCTATTCTGTCTCCACAAAATTCTAAATCCAAGGGCTAGATTGTCCCACAGGCTTCAAGACTCTGAGGCCAGTTAGGAAGCCACACCCTGAATGACACTAAGCCAGTCTCACTGACAGCAAGTGTGGGCTCATTTGGTCCTGGCCCCCCTCCAGTGCAATCATATCCTTCCTATAATGTGGTGATCAGAACTGCACACAGTACTCCAGCTGTGGCCTCACCAAGGTTCTATACAACTCCAACATGACCTCCCTACTTTTGTAATCTATGCCTCAATTGATAAAGGCAAGTGACCTATATGCCTTTTTCACCACCCCACTAACTTGCCCCTCTGCCTTCAGAGATCTATGGACACACACGCCAAGGTCCCTTTGTTCCTCAGAACTTCCTAGTGCCATGCTGTTCATTGAATACTTCCTTGTCAAATTACTCCTTCCAAAACATATCACCTCACACTTTTCAGGGTTAAATTCCATCTCAAAAACAGAATTACCTGGAAAAACTCAGCAGGTCTGGCAGCATCGGTGGAGAAGAAATCAGTTAACGTTTCGAGTCTTCATGACCCTTCGGCAGAACTGAGTATAGTTAGGAGAAAAGTGAAATATAAGCTGGTCTAAGGTGGGTGGGGGGGGAGAGAGAAGTTGAGGGTGTGGTGATTGTGGAGATAAGCAAGCCGTGATAGGAGCAGATAATCAAAAGATGTCACAGACAAAAGGATCAAAGAGATGTTGAAGGTGGTGATATTGTCTAAGAAAAGTGCTAATTAAGAATAGAAGACAGGATACTCAAGGTACAGCTCTAGTGGGGGTGGGGTAGAAAGACTAACAAAGTTTTAGTTTTAGATTTAAAAATAATAGAAATAGGTGGGAAAAGAAGAATCTATATAAATTATTGAAAAAAAAGGGAGGGGGGAGAAACGGGGTGGGGATGGGGGGAGGGGGAGTTTAAGATCTAAAGTTGTTGAATTCAATATTCAGCCCGGAAGGCTGTAAAGTGCCTAGTCGGAAGATGAGGTGCTGTTCCTCCAGTTTGCGTTGGGCTTCACTGGAACAATGCAGCAAGCCAAGGACAGACATGTGGGCAAGAGAACAGGGTGGAGTGTTAAAATGGCAAGCGACAGGGAGGTTTGGGTCTTTCTTGCGGACAGACCGCAGGTGTTCTGCAAAGCGGTCGCCCAGTTTGCATTTGGTCTCTCCAATGTAGAGGAGACCGCATTGGGAGCAACGAATGCAGTAGACTAAGTTAGGGGAAATGCAAGTGAAATGCTGCTTCACTTGAAAGGAGTGTTTGGGCCCTTGGACGGTGAGGAGAGAGGAAGTGAAGGGGCAGGTGTTACATCTTCTGCACCCCACCCCCACTAGAGCTGTACCTTGAGTATCCTGTCTTCCATTCTTAATTAGCACTTTTCTTAGATAATATCACCACCTTCAACACCTCTTTGATCCTTTTGTCTGTGACATCTTTTGATTATCTGCTCCTATCACTGCTTGCTTATCTCCACAATCACCACACCCTCAACTTCTCTCTCCCCCCGCCCCCCTCCACCTTAGACCAGCTTATATTTCACCTTTCTCCTAACTATACTCAGTTCTGCCGAAGGGTCATGAGGACTCGAAACGTTAACTGATTTCTTCTCCACCGGTGCTGCCAGACCTGCTGAGTTTTTCCAGGTAATTCTGTTTTTGTTTTGGATTTCCAGCATCCGCAGTAGCTTTTAGCTTTTTGTTTTTAAATTCCATCTGCCACTTATCTGCCCATTTGACCATCCCGTCTATATCTTCCTGTAGCCCAAGACACACAACCTCACTGTTAACCACCCGGCCAATTTTTGTGTCATCCGCAAATTTACTAATCCTACTCCCCACAGTCATCTATGTCGTTTATATAAATGACGAGTTATAGGAGACCGAGCACAGATCCCTGTGGTACGCCACTGGACACTGGCTTCCAGTCACTAAAGCATCCTTTTGTCATCACCCTCTGTCTCCTACAACTAAGCCAATTTTGAATCCACCTTATCAAATTACCCTGTATCCCATGTGCATTTGCCTTCTTTATAAGTCTCCCATGTGGGACCTTGTCAAAGGCTTTGCTGAAATCCATATAAACCACATCAACTACACTACCCTCATCTACACACCTGGTCACCTCCTCTTAAAATTCAATCAAATTTTTCTGAATTCTGCTACTATCCTCCTCACTGTTTACTGCATAGACAAGCTTTGTGTCATTGCAAATGTTGAAATGATGCCCTGTCGACCGAAGTCCTGGTCATTAATATATATCAAAAGTGGTCCTAATACAAACCCCTGGGGGAACACCACTGTATACACTTCCCTCCAATCTGAAAAACAACTCTTCACCACTAGTCTCTGCTTTCTGTCTCAACTAATTTTGTATCAGCACGCACACTGCCATTCTAGTCCTACGAGCTTCAATTTGCAAGTCACTGGGAAGAATTTTCCCGTCAGCGAGCGGGAGTGGGGCCTTCTCGCCGACACGCAAAATGACGCGCGGTGACGTCGGGCAGGCGTCCTGACATCACCGCGCATCATTTAGATTGTCAGTTCGTCAAAGAACTGTCAAAGGCCTATTAAGGCCATTAACAAAGTAATTAAAACTGTTAAGATTGCTGCCCGTCCAACCTTAAGGTTGGCAGGCAGGCAAAGAGCCCAGGCGGCCTTCACATTTTTCATGAAACCTCATCCACGGGCGGGATGAGGTTTCATGAAAGGTTTATTTTACATAAAATTTTTTGAAAAAAATTAATGGACATGTCCCAGCTCATGTGACAATTTCACATGAGGGGACATGTCCTTAAAAATTTTTTTTACCTTTATTCCATTTTTCAAAACTTAAACTAATCATGCGCGAAAGAGCGCAGGCCCCGACTCAGGGAATCCCCCTCGCCGGCACAGGGAGCGCTCAGCGCTTCCAGGTGTGCGTCACGCAGGGCAGGCCTTAATTGGCCCGCCTACATAAAATGACGGCTCGCTCCCACGCGCCCCCGCACAACTCCCCCAACGGGGGGAAGTTTCTGCCCGATATATGTATTGTATCAAATGCCTTCTGAAAGTACGTCTACAAATCAACCACATTGCCTTCATCAACTCTCTGTTACTTCAAAGAACTCAGTCAAGTTACTCAAACATGAAACATGAAAGACGTGGATTTGGTTAGGGGGTCAAAGGCCTGGAATTGAGTCAGGTAAATTTCATAACATAACATTCAAGGCTATGGGCCAAGTGCTGGTAAATGGGATTAGATAAGTAGGTCAGGTGTTTCTCACATGTCGGTGCAGACTCGATGGGCCGAAGGGTCTCTTCTGCACCGTGTGATTCTGTGATTCTGTAAATTAAATACATAGAATGGAGTTGGGTTGGGTGTTGCTGGACACATTCACTCCCCACTTGCCCTCCCCTATTGTCTTTATTCAAGAGGTTTATCTCCCAGTCTTCCTGTAAGATCTGCCCCATCCACAGGTCTGATGCCTACACAGCAGCCTCACTCAGTATACAAGGATATCTTACCTTTGGGTTGTGCTTTTGGCGCAGGATTCTCAGTTCTCACTGGTGGAGAGGGTTTGGCAAAAGGATTCAGAATTACCGTGCTCACTGGTGTGGGGGTCAGAGGAAGTTTGGCAAAGGAACTCTGCACTGATGGTGGAGATGCAGATCTTGAAGGGTCAGGAGAGCTAACAAGGAGATTCTGCATCGAAGCATTGACTGGTCGGGCTGCCAATGAATCTGTATCATAAACATAAGAGCCACCACCTCCAATATTTACCCCTGTGGAGGTAAAGGGAACAGTAAGCAGACAATCCAAGCAATTTGCTTTGGTTAAATTCCACTTTTAACTCACATGTAGGCCAGACCAGGTAAGGACAGCAGATTTCCTTCTATAAAGGACATTAGTAAATCAGATAGGTTTTTACAACAATCGACCATGGTTTCATGGTCATCATTAGACTTTTAATTCCAGATTTTTACTGAATGAAAATTCCACCATCTGCCATGGTAGGATTCAAACCCAGGTCTCCAGATCATTAACCTAGGTCTCCAGATTACTAGTCCAGCAACACAGTCACTACGCCATCACCTCCCCCTGAAAACTCTCCGCTGGTTGGAGTCATACCTAGCACAAAGGAAGATGGTTGTGGCTGTTGGAGGTCAGTCATCTCAGCTGCAGGACATCACTGCAGGAGTTCCTCAGGGTAGTGTCCTCGGCCCAGCCATCTTCAGCTGCTTCATCAATGACCTTCTTTCCATCATAAGGTCAGAAGTGGGCATGTTCGCTGATGATTGCATGATGTTCAGCATCATTCGCGACTCCTCAGATACTGAAGCAGTCCATGTCCAAATGCAGCAAGACCTGGACAATATCCAGGCTTGGGCTGGCAAGTGGCAAGTAACATTCATGCCACACAAGTGTCAGGCAATGACCATCTCCAACAAGAGAGAATCCAACCATCGCCTCTTGATGTTCAATGGCATTACCATCACTGAATCCCCCACTATCAACATCCTGGGGGTTTACCATTGACTAGAAACTGAACTGGACTAGCCATATAAATACTGTGGCTACAACAGCAGGTCAGAGGCTGGGAATCCTGCGGCAAGTAACTCACCTCCTGACTCCCCAAAGCCTGTCCACCATCTACAAGGCACAAGTCAGGAGTGTAATGGAATACTCGCCACTTGCCTGGATGAGTGCAGCTCCCACAACACTCAAGAAGCTCGACACCGTCCAGGACAAAGCAGCCGCTTGATTGTGTTACAAAAGTTTAATAATTATCATCATATTATTCTGGTTTATTGTCAAGTAGGGCGTTAACTTGCTGGGTTTTTTAAACTCTAAAATGTATCTTGGACTGTTGCCTTAATAGGGGTGTGTAACTGGGAGTCAGGTTAATTAGGAATTTTAGGAGTTGTTATATTATTAAGTAATTATAGTCTTATGTATTACCAGGATGTTGCCTGGGCTGGAGAGTTTTAGTTATGAGGAGAGATTGGATAGACTGGGGTTATTTTCCCTGAAGCAGAGGAGATTGAGGGGAAACATGATTGAGGTGTATAAAATTATGAGGGGCATAGATAGGGTAGACAGAAAGGAACTTATCCCCTTGGTGGAGGGATCAATAACCAGGGGACATAGATTTAAGGTAAGGGGCAGGAGGCTTAGAGGGGACGTGAGGAAGAATTTTTTCACCCAGAAAGTGGTGGGAATCTGGAACTCACTGCCTGAAAAGGTGGTAGAGGCAGAAACCCTCATAACATTTAAGAAGTATTTGGATGTGCACTTGCGATGCCATGGCATACAAGGCTATGGGCCTATTGCTGGAAAATGGGATTAGAATAGCTAGGTACTTGTTTGACTGGCGCAGACTCGATGGGCCGAAGGGCCTTTTTCTGTGCTGTAGACCTCTGTCACTCTATGGAGAAAGTAAAAAAATCTAAATCAGGGTTTCTGTGCATGTATGTGAATGCACGGAGTATAGTAAATAAGATTGAGGAGTTACAGGCACAGATTGCCATGTGGAAATATGTGGCGATAACAGAGACCTGACTCAAGGAAGGGCAGAACTGGGTGTTAAATATCCCCGAGTACAAGATGTTCAGAAGAGATTGGAAGGGAAGGAAAGGAGGAGAGGTGGCAGTATTGGTTAAGGAGAGCATGGCAGTGCTGGAGAAAGAGGGTGTCCCAGAGGATTCAAGGACAGAATCAATTTGGCCAGATCTAAGGAACAAAAAGGGTGTAATTACATTGCTCGGTGTAGTCTATAGACCGCCAAATAATGAGAAGGACATAGAAGAACAAATCTGCAGGGGAATTACAGAGAGATACAAGCATTATAAAGCAGTTATAATTGGTGACTTTGTTTACCCGAATGTAGACTGGGACAGTGGTAGAGTAAAGGGTGGAGAGGGGCAAAAGTTCCTAGGTTATGTTCAGGAGAATTTTCTACAGCAGTATGTGTCCAATCCACAAGAAAAGACGCACTGGTTCTTGGAAATGAGGTGGGCCAAGTGGATCAAGTGTCAGTGGGGGAACATTTAGGAGACAGTGATCATTGTTTTGCACATTCTAGGATGATGATAGAAAAGGACGATAGGCAATCCAGCGTAAAAATAATTAACTGGACAAGAGCCAACTTCGATGGGGCAAGAACGGAGCTGGGCCAGATAGACTGGAACGAAAAATTGGCAAGAAAAACTATAGCTAAACAATGGGCTACCTTCAAAAAAGAATTGGTTCGGGCACAGTCAAGGTATATTCCATCGAAAGGGAAAGGTAGGACTAACAAATCCAGAGCTCCCTGGATGAGAAAGGAGATTGAAATTAAGATAAAGAAGAAAAAGTGCGCTAATGACAGGTGTCAGGTAGAAAATACAATTGAGAACCAAGAGGAATACAGAAGGTTCAGAGGGGAGGTGAAAAAGCACATGAGAGAAGCGAAGAGGGATTATGAGAAAAGGCTGGCAGCCAACATAAAGGGGAATCCCAAAGTCTTCTATAGGCATATAAATAGTAAAAGGGTGGTAAAAGGACAAGTAGGGCCATTGAGGAACCTAAAAAGGAATTTACATATGGATGAAGGGACAATGCCTGAGGTATTAAGTGAATACTTTGCATCCATCTTTACCAAGGAGGTAGATGCTACCCGGGCCATGGTGACAGACGAGGAAACTCTGTCACTAGAAGGGTTCAAAATTGATAAGGAGGAAGTGTTGAATAGACTGGGTGCTTAAAGTTGACAAGGCACCGGGATCTGATGAGATGCATCCAAGGATATTGAAGGAAGTGAGAGTAGAAATTGCAGAGGCACTGACCATAATCGTTCAGTCTTCCCTAGACTCAGGGGTGGTGCCAGAGAACTGGAGAATTGCAAACATTACACCTTTGTTCAAAAAAGGTTGTAAGGATAAGCCCAGCAATTACAGACCAGTCACTTTAACTTCAGTGGTGGGCAAGATTCTAGAAACAGTCATTCGGGATAGAATTAGCAGTCACATGGAAAAATATGGGTTGATTAGGAAGAGCCAGCATGGATTTCTAAAGGGGAAATCGTGTTTAACTAACTTGCTGGATTTTTTTGAAGAGGTAACAGAAAAGGCCGATGAGGGTAATGCTGTTGCTGTGGTGTACATGGACTTTCAAAAGGCATTTGACACAGTGCCACACAACAGACTTGTGAGAAAAGTTATTGCTCATGGGATAAAAGGGACTGTAGCAACGCGGATACAAAATTGGCTGAAAAATAGGAAGCAGAAAGTTATGATCAATGGACATTTTTCAGGCTGGAGGAAGGTTTGTAGTGGAGTTCCCCAGGGGTCGGTATTGGGACTCTTGCTTTTCCTGATATATAACGATCTAGATCTTGGAGTGCAGAGGACAATTTCAAAGTTTGCAGATGATGCAAAGCATGGGAGTGTTGAGAACTGTGAGAATGATGGTGTTGAACTTCAGGAGGACATAGACAAGTTGGTGGAGAAGGCAAATAGGTGGCAAATGAAGTTCAATGCAGAGAAGTGTGAGGTGATGCATCTTGATAGGAAAAACATGGACAGACAATATAAAATAAGGGGTGAAATTTTGAATTTTGATGGCGAGAAAAGAAAGGAGTTCAGGCTTGCCTATCTCCCTTGTCCGTAACAAAATACAGGAGGTTTTGCTTACGCACAAAGTAAGTAGCACCAAGTCCAGCTTGATGGAGTATCATGTCGACAGAGTAATTATTTAACTCAGGGAATTTGGTGAGTGAGGGAGTTCAGCACAGTGGGGAAGGGGTGCTGTTCTAGCCTTTTACACAACAAGCAGTTGTCCAAGAGAGGGAGTAAGAGACAGCAAGACCTGAGAGCTGAAGTCCAGAGGCATTAATTAGGTAAGCAGGTTGTCGAGTTTCTTTTTTTCTCTAAACTAGGCAGTAGATTACATTAAGACCAGAAAAGTAAAAATACTGTATTAAGTTTATAGCTTAATCCATTGATATAACTACAAATAATTATTCAATAAAGACTTTAAGTAAATAAATAAAATAAGGCTAGGCTAAGATATGGCAGAGCAGGTTCTGTGTCCGGACTGCAGAACATGAGACTTTGTGGACGGTGAGAATCTCTCGAGCAAACTGCAGGCAGTGTCTCCATGTCAAATTGCTCCAGCTTAATGACTGTAAGCCTGAGAAATTAAGATGGAGTCATCTCCAACACATAAGAGAGGGAAGGAATTTCTCGACAGTTTTATCCAACACCTTCTCATGGGCAATTAGGGATGGGCAATAAATTCTTCCCAGCGAAGAATGAATACAGAAAAACTCCTCATCCTAATTCTTACCTACTTTCTTGAAACCACCAATTCATGCTCGGGTGTGGACAGCCCGACTGGATGTCCATAGCAGATAAATATCCAAGCTATGTACAAATGTACCATCATTAGGGGAAAATATTAAGATACACACACACACATGTACAGGTAAACACTGCTAGCAGCACACAGTCACTAACCTTTGGGTCCAAACAGAATGGCGTAGCACGGCTTGTGACAATAAGGCTTCCCTTCATGCTAAAAGAAAACATGAAATCATAGTTAGCACAGAATCAGAGAATGGTTACAACAAAGATGTTGGCCATATGGCCCATTGTGTCCATGCCAGCTCTCTGCATTAGCAACTCAGCTAGTACCACTCCCAACCCTTCCCTGCAGCCCTGCAAATTTTTTCTCCAGGTAAATATCCAATTCCCTTGAAAGCAATGACTGACCCTGTCTCCACCACACTCTCAGACAGTGCATTCCAGATCCTAACCACTCGATTGACCCTGTCTCCACTACACTCTCAGACAGTGCATTCCAAATCCTAACCACTCGATTGACCCTGTCTCCACCACACTCTCAGACAGTGCATTCCAAATCCTAACCACTCGATTGACCCTGTCTCCACCACACTCTCACACAGTGCATTCCAGATCCTAACCACTCGATTGACCCTGTCTCCACCACACTCTCAGACAGTGCGTTCCAGATCCTAACCACTCCATTGACCCTGTCTCCACCTCACTCTCAGACAGTGCATTCCAGATGCTAACCACTCGATTGACCCTGTCTCCACCACACTCTCAGACAGTGCATTCCAGATCCTAACCACTCGATTGACCCTGTCTCCACCACACTCTCAGACAGTGCGTTCCAGATCCTAACCACTCGATTGACCCTGTCTCCACCACACTCTCACACAGTGCATTCCAGATCCTAACCACTCGATTGACCCTGTCTCCACCACACTCTCAGACAGTGCATTCCAGATCCTAACCACTCGCTGTCTGAAACATTTCCCTCATGTCACCATTGCTTCTTTTGTCAATTACTTTAAATCTGTTCTTTCTGGTTCTTGATCCTTCCACCAATGGGAACAGTTTCTCCCTATCTACTCAGTCTAGACTCCTCATGATTTCGAACCCTCTATCAAATGTCCTCTCAACTGTCTCTTCATCATGGGGATCAGCCCAGCTTCTCCAAGGTATCCATGCAACTGAAGTACCTCATTCCCAGAACCATTCTCGTAATGGTGGAAGGGGAGAGGGATTGGGGGGGGGAGAGAGAGAGAGAGAGAGAGAGAGAGAGAGAGAGAGAGAAGAGGGGGAAGGGGGAAAGGGGGAGGAGGGGGTAGGGGGAAGGCGTAGAAGGGAGGGAGGAGGGAGAAGACTGGGAGGGGGAAAAGGGGGAGGGGAAAAGGGGGAGGGGAAGGGGGAGGGAGAGCGGGGGGCAGAAGGGGGGAGATGGGGAGGGGGGTGAAGGGTGAGGGGGGAGAAAGGGGAGTGAGGATAAGGGGAAGGTGGAAGAAGTGGGGATAAGGGGAAGAGGAGAGAAGAAGGAAGGGGGAGGGGGAAGAAAGAAAAATTCCAAGGGGAGGGTCCAACATCCTTGGTTAACTAAAAAAGTTAAAGAATATACCAAACTTAAAGAAAAAACATATAATTATTCAAAGATGGATGGCAGGTCAGAAGATTGGAAAGAATATAAAGAACGACAAAGAATGACAAAAAGATTAATAAGGAGGAAAATTTAGAGTATGAGAGAAAGTTAGTTAGTAATATGAAGATGGATAGTAAAAGTTTCTGTAGATATTTAAATAAGAAAAGTTAACAAAGGGAGCATTGGTCCTATAGAGAGTGCATCTGGGGAATTGATAATGGAAAGTAGGGAGGTGGTGGATGAATTGAACAGGTATTTTGCTTTGGTCTTCACTATAAAGGACAAAAGTAACATCCCGGAATAGCTGTGAATCAGGAAATGAGACGGAGGGAGGAACTCGGGAAAATTACAATCACCAGGGAAGTGGTATTGAGCAAATTGTTGGGGCTGCGGGTTGACAAATCCCCAGGTCCGGATGGACTTCACCCTAAGGTATTGAAAGAAGTGGCCAGTGAGATAGTTGATGCACTGGTTTTAATTTTCCAAAACTTCCTAGATTTGGGGAAGGTTCCATTAGATTGGAAAATAGCAAATGTAACTCCTTTATTCAATAAGGGAGGGAGACAGAAAGCAGGAAACTATAGGCCAGTTAACCTAACATCTGTCGTAGGGAAAATGTTAGAAGCTATTATTAAAGTTGTTATAGCAGTTGTTATTCGAAAAATTCAAAGCAATCAGGCAGAGTCAACATGGTTTTGTGAAAGGGAAATCATATTTAATCAATTTATTGGAGTTCTTTGAAGGAGTCACATGTGCTGTGGATAAAGGGTGGATGTACTGCACTTAGATTTCCAGAAGGTATTTGATAAAGTGACACATCAAAGGTTATTGCAGAAAATAAAAGCTCATGGTGTAGGGGTAACTTATTGGCATGGATAGAGGATTGGCTGGCTAACAGGAAACAGAGAGTTGGCATAAATGGGTCTTTTTCTGGTTGGCAGGATGTGACGAATGGTGTGCCACAGGGATCAGTGCTGGGGCCTCAGCCTTTTACAATTTATATAAATGACTTGGATGAAGGGACTGAGGGAATGGTGGCTAAATTTGCTGACGACACAAAGATAGGTAGGAAAGTAAATTGTGAAGAGGACATAAGGAGGCTACAAAGGGATATCGATAGGTTAAGTGAGTGGGCAAAGGTCGGGCAAATGGAGTATAATGTGGGAAAATGTGAAATTGTTCATTTTGGCAGGAAGAATAAAAAAGAAGCTTATTATCTAAATGGTGAGAGATTGCGAAGCTCCGAGATTCAGAGGGATCTGGGTGTCCTAGGTTAATATGCAGGTACAACAGGTAATTAGGAAAGCTAATAAAATGTTATCATTTTTTGTGAGGGGAATTGAATACAAAAGTAGGGAGGTTATGCTTCAGTTGTACAGGGCATTAGTGAGACCACATCTAGAGTATTGTACAGGTCTCCTTATTTAAGGAAAGATGAAAATGCGTTAGAAGCAGTTCAGAGAAGGTTTACCTGACTACTACCAGCATCCACTGTAATTTAGATGAGGAAGAGGCAACCTCTTAAATGAAACCTTTAAGATCCTGAGGGGTATTGACAGGGTAGATGTGGAGAGGATGTTTCCTATTGTGGGAGAATCTGAAACCAGGGGCAGAATCTTCCGGTCAGGGTGAGGGGCGGACCTGACACGCCGACGCGTAAAATGACACTGCGCACCCGCTGAAATGTAAACGGCCTATTAAGGCCATTAAGAAATCAATTGAGCCACTTGTGAATGCTGCCTGCCCAATCTTAAGGTTGGCGGGCAGGTAAAAAGCCCAAGAGGCCTTCACGTTTTTCAGGAAACTTCATCCACGAGCGGGATGAGGTTTCCTGAAGCTTTTATTAAATAAATAAATAAATTTCCACAAATAAGACCATAAGACACGGGAGCAGAAATTAGGCCATTCAGCCCATCGAGTCTGCTCCCCCATTCAATCATGGCTGATAAGTTTCTCAACCCCATTCTCCCGCCTTCTCCCCGTAACCTTTGACGCCCTTACCAATCAAGAACCTATCTATCTCGGTCTTAAATACACTCAATGACCTGGCCTCCACAGCCCTCTGTGGCAATGAATTCCATAGATTCACCACGCTCTGGCTAAAGAAGTTTCTCCTCATCTCTGTTCTAAAAGGTCTTCCCTTTACTCTGAGGCTGTGCCCTCGGGTCCTAGTCTCTCCTACTAATGGAAACATCTTCCCCACGTCCGCTCTATCCAGGCCTTTCAGTATTCTGTAAGTTTCAATCAGATCCCCCCTCATCCTTCTAAACTCCATCGAGTATAGACCCAGAGTCCTCAACCGTTCCTCATATGTTAAACCTTTCATTCCTGGGATCATTCTCATGAACCTCCTCTGGACCCTCTCCAGGGCCAGCACATCCTTCCTGAGATACGGGGCCAAAAATTGCTCACAATATTCTAAATGTGGTCTTACCAGAGCCTTATAAAGCCTCAGCAGCACATCCCTGCTTTTATATTCTAATCCTCTGGAAATAAATGCCAACATTGCATTTGCCTTCCTAACTACCGACTCAACCTGCAAGTTAACCTGAAGAGAATCCTGGACTAGGACTCCCAAGTCCCTTTGCACTCCAGATTTCTGAATTCTCTCCCCATTTAGAAAATAGTCTATGCCTCTATTCTTCCTACCAAAGTGCATGACCTCACACTTCCCCACGTTGTATTCCATCTGCCACTTCTTTGCCCATTCTCCTAACCTGTCCAAATCCTTCTGCAGCCTCCCCGCCTCCTCAATACTACCTGTCCCTCCACCTATCTTTGTATCATCTGCAAACTTAGCCAGGATGCCCTCAGTTCCTTCATCTAGATCATTAATGTATAAAGTGAAAAGTTGTGGTCTCAACACTGACCCCTGCGGAACTCCACTAGTCACCGGCCGCCATACTGAGAAGGACCCCCTTATCCCCACTCTCTGCTTCCTGTCAGACAGCCAATCTTCTATCCATGATAGTACCTTGCCTCTAACACCATGGGCTCTTATCTTACTGAACAGCCTCCTGTGCGGCACCTTGTCAAAGGCCTTCTGGAAGTCCAAGTAGATAACATCCATTGGCTCTCCTTTGTCTAACCTACTCATTACCTCCTCAAAGAATTCTAACAGATTTGTCAGGCATGACCTCCCCTTGATGAAACCATGCTGACTTTGCCCTATTTTACCATGCACTTCCAAGTATTCTGAAATCTCATCCTTAATAATGGACTCTAAAATCTTACCAACGACCGAGGCCAGGCTAATCGGCCTGTAATTTCCCGTCTTTTGCCTCACTCCCTTCTTAAACAGGGTGGTTACATTAGCGATTTTCCAGTCCTCTGGGACCCTCCCTGACTCGAGTGATACCTGAAAGATCACCATTAACGTCTCCACTATCTCTTCAACTATCTCCTTCAGAACTCTGGGGTGTAATCCATCTGGACCAGCTGATTTATCCACCTTCAGACCTTTCAGTTTTCCTAGCACCTTCTCCTTGCTAATGACCACCATACTCAACTCTGCCCCCCGACTCTCTTGAACTTTGGGGATGTTACTCGTGTCTTCCACCGTGAAGACTGACGCAAAGTACCTATTCACTTCCTCTGCCATTTCTTTGTTCCCCACTATTACTTCTCCAACGTCATTTTCCAGCGGCCCAATGTACACTTTTGCCTCTCTCTTACCCTTTATATATCTAAAAAAAATTTTGCAATCTTCTTTTACATTACTGGCCAGTTTACCCTCATATTTAATCTTCTCCCTCCTTATTTCTTTTTTAGTTGTCCTCTGTTGGTATTTGTAGGCTTCCCAATCTCCTGGTTTCCCACTGCTCTTCGCCGCATTGTATGCTTTCTCTTTAGCTTTTATGCTGTCCCTGACACCCCTTGTCAGCCATGGTTGCCTTGTCCTCCCTTTACTAAGCTTCTTCTTCCTAGGGATGAATTTTTGCTGTGTCTCCCAAAATACTCCTAGAAACTCATGCCAGTGCTGTTCCACTGTCTTTCCTGCTAGGCTCATCTCCGAGTCAGTTCTGGTCAGCTCCTCCCTCATGCCTCTGTAGTTGCCTTTATTCAACAGTAATACCGTTACAGCTGATTCCAGCTTTTTCCTCTCAAATTGCAGGGTAAATCCCCACTCTCAGCTCCGAAACTCGCCCCAATCTCAGCACCGTCACTCGCCCCAATGCCCAATCTCAGCCCCGTCACTCGCCCCAATCTCAGCCCCGTCACTCGCCCCAATCTAAGCCCCATCGCTCAACCCAATCCCCAATCTCAGCCCCGTCACTCGCCCTAATCCCCAATCTCAGCCCCATCACTCGCCCCAATCCCCAATCTCAGACCAGTCACTCACCCCAATCCCCACTCTCAGCCCCATCACTCACCCCAATCCCCACTCTCAGCCCCGTCACTCGCCCCAATCCCCACTCTCAGCCCCATCACTCACCCCAATCCCCACTCTCAGCCCCGTCACTCACCCCAATCCCCACTCTCAGCCCCGTCACTCACCCCTATCCCCACTCTCAGCCCCGTCACTCACCCCAATCCCCACTCTCAGCCCCGTCACTCACCCCAATCCCCACTCTCAGCCCCGTCACTCACCCCAATCCCCACTCTCAGCCCCGTCACTCACCCCAATCCCCACTCTCAGCCCCGTCACTCACCCCTATCCCCACTCTCAGCCCCGTCACTCACCCCAATCCCCACTCTCAGCCCCGTCACTCACCCCAATCCCCACTCTCAGCCCCGTCACTCACCCCAATCCCCACTATCAGCCCCGTCACTCACCCCAATCCCCACTCTCAGCCCCGTCATTCACCCCAATCCCCACTCTCAGCCCCGTCACTCGCCCCTATCCCCACTCTCAGCCCCATCACGCACCCCAATCCCCACTCTCAGCCCCATCACTCACCCCAATCCACACTCTCAGACCCGTCACACACCCCAATCGCCACTCTCAGCCCCATCACTCACCCCAATCCCCACTCTCAGCCCCGGGTCACTCACCCCAATCCCCACTCTCAGCCCCGTCACTCACCCCAATCTCAGCCCCATCACACACCCCAATCCCCACTCTCAGCCCCGTCACTCACCCCAATCCCCACTCTCAGCCCCGTCACTCGCCCCAATCCCCAATCTCAGCCCCGTCACTCACCTCAATCCCTACTCTCAACCCTGTCACTTGCCCCAACACCCACTCTCAGCCCCGTCATTCACCTCAATCCCCACTCTCAACCCTGTCACTCGCCCCAACACCCACTCTCAGCCCCGTCACTCACCCAATTCCCCACTCTCAGCCCCGTCACTCACCCCAATCCCCAATCTCAGCCCCGTCACTCACCCCAAACCCCACTCTCAGCCCCGTCACTCACCTCAATCCCCACTCTCAGCCCCGTCACTCACCCCAATCCCCACTCTCAGCCCCGTCACTCACCCCAATCCCCACTCTCAGCCCCGTCACTCGCCCCAATCCCCACTCTCAGCCCCATCACTCACCGCACTCTCAGCCCCGTCACTCGCCCCAATCCCCACTCTCAGCCCCGTCACTCACCGCAATCCCCACTATCAGCCCCGTCACTCACCCCAGTAGCCACTCTCAGCCCCATCACTCGCCCCAATCCCCAATCTCAGCCCCGTCACTCACCCCAATCCCCACTTTCAGCCCCGTCACTCACCCCAACACCCACTCTCAGCCCCGTCACTCACCCAATTCCCCACTCTCAGCCCCGTCACTCACCCCAATCCCCAATCTCAGCCCCGTCACTCACCCCAAACCCCACTCTCAGCCCCGTCACTCACCCCAATCCCCAATCTCAGCCCCGTCACTCACCTCAATCCCCACTCTCAACCCTGTCACTCGCCCCAACACCCACTCTCAGCCCCGTCACTCACCCAATTCCCCACTCTCAGCCCCGTCACTCACCCCAATCCCCAATCTCAGCCCCGTCACTCACCCCAAACCCCACTCTCAGCCCCGTCACTCACCCCAATCCCCACTCTCAGCCCCCTCACTCACCCCAATCCCCACTCTCAGCCCCGTCACTCACCCCAATCCCCACTCTCAGCCCCGTCACTCGCCCCAATCCCCACTCTCAGCCCCATCACTCACCGCACTCTCAGCCCCGTCACTCGCCCCAATCCCCACTCTCAGCCCCGTCACTCACCGCAATCCCCACTATCAGCCCCGTCACTCACCCCAATAGCCACTCTCAGCCCCATCACTCGCCCCAATCCCCAATCTCAGCCCCGTCACTAACCCCAATCCCCACTCTCAGCCCCATCACTCTCCCCAATACCCACTATCAGCCCCGTCACTCACCCCAATCCCCACTCTCAGCCCCGTCACTCGCCGCAATCTCAGCCCCGTCACTCACCCCAATCCCCACTCTCAGCCCCGTCACTCACCGCAATCCCCACTCTCAGCCCCGTCACTTGCCCCAATCCCCACTCTCAGCCCCATCACTCTCCCCAATCCCCACTCTCAGCCCCGTCACTCACCCCAATCCCCACTCTCAGCCCCGTCACTCACCCCAATCCCCACTCTCAGCCCCGTCACTCGCCCCTATCCCCACTCTCAGCCCAATCACTCACCCCAACCCCCACTCTCAGCCCCATCACTCTCCCCAATCCCCACTCTCAGCCCCGTCACTCGCCCCAATACCCACTCTCAGACCCGTCACTCACCCCAATCCCCAATCTCAGCCCCATCACTAACCCCAATCCCCAATCTCAGCTCCGTCACTCACCCCAATCCCCACTCTCAGCCCCATCACTCTCCCCAATCCCCACTCTCAGCCCCGTCACTCACCCCAATCCCCACTCTAAGCCCTGTCACTCGCCCCAATCTCAGCCCCGTCACTCACCCCAATCCCCACTCTCAGCCCCGTCACTCACCCCAATCCCCACTCTCAGCCCCGTCACTCACACCAATCCCCACTCTCAGCCCCGTCGCTCACACCAATCTCCACGCTCAGCCCCGTCACTCGCCCCAATCTCAGCCCCATCACTCACCGCAACCTCAGCCCCATCACACACCCCAATCCCCACTCTCAGCCCCGTCACTCGCCCCAATCCCCACTCTCAGCCCCGTCACTCGCCCCAATCCCCACTCTCAGCCCCGTCACTCACCCCAATAGCCACTCTCAGCCCCGTCACTCGCCCCAATCCCCACTCTCAGCCCCGTCACTCGCCCCAATCCCCACTCTCAGCCCCGTCACTCGCCCCAATCCCCACTCTCAGCCCCGTCACTCGCCCCAATCCCCACTCTCAGCCCCGTCACTCGCCCCAATCCCCACTCTCAGCCCCGTCACTCGCCCCAATCCCCACTCTCAGCCCCGTCACTCGCCCCAATCCCCACTCTCAGCCCCGTTACTCACCCCAATCCTCACTCTCAGCCCCGTCACTCGCCCCAATCCCCACTCTCAGCCCCATCACTTGCCCCAATCTCCACTCTCAGCCCCGTCACTCACCCCAATCCCCACTCTCAGCCCCGTCACTCACGTCATCTCAGCCCCATCACTCACCCCAATCACCACTCTCAGCCCCATCACTCGCCCCAATCCCCACTCTCAGCCCCGTCACTCGCCCCAATCCCCACTCTCAGCCCCATCACTTGCCCCAATCTCCACTCTCAGCCCCATCACTCACCCCAATCCCCACTCTCAGCCCCGTCACTCACGTCATCTCAGCCCCATCACTCACCCCAATCCCCACTCTCAGCCCCGTCACTCGCCCCAATCCCCACTCTCAGCCCCGTCACTCGCCCCAATCCCCACTCTCAGCCCCGTCACTCACCCCAATCCCCACTCTCAGCCCCGTCACTGGCCCCAATCCCCACTCTCAGCCCCGTCACTCGCCCCAATCCCCACTCTCAGCCCCGTCACTCGCCCCAATCCCCACTCTCAGCCCCGTCACTCGCCCCAATCCCCACTCTCAGCCCCGTCACTCGCCCCAATCCCCACTCTCAGCCCCGTCACTCGCCCCAATCCCCACTCTCAACCCCGTCACTCGCCCCAATCCCCACTCTCAGCCCCGTCACACGCCCCAATCCCCACTCTCAGCCCCGTCACTCGCCCCAATCCCCGCTCTCAGCCCCGTCACTCGCCCCAATCCCCGCTCTCAGCCCCGTCACTCGCCCCAATCCCCACTCTCAGCCCCGTCACTCGCCCCAATCCCCACTCTCAGCCCCGTCACTCGCCCCAATCCCCACTCTCAGCTCTGGAGTCCCTGCTGAAACAGGCACCCATTCTATTTCAATGCTGAATAGAAGCCCTTGCATAGGATTAGTCATTAGGTCACGTTCAGGGTGTCAGCCCTTACGATCATAATTTTCCCATTTTTCCAGCATTGGATATCATGATGCTGTTATTCCTGAAAAGGAAAAGTCCACCTGTACATTACCTGTGCATGTCCCCCTGCCGACAGGGTCTTGTTACAGCGTTCACATTTCAGACAGAACTGGTGCCAGTTTTTTCCAAGTGAGCTGACTCTTTCTGCTGTTTAGGGGAAGAAAAGGAAATTAGCCAGTGAGGCTAGGCCATTTGCCTATCATATTCTGATCATTTGTTTCTTCAGTCATAATACAGATGCATACCCAGAACTTCCTGAAAACTAGCACTGCATTAATGGTGCATCTGCGATGTCTATGGTGTTCACTTTTCTCCTGGCAAAAAAGTTCAACTGAGATGTTAAACCACGAACCCTGCCCGCCCTCTTCAATGCATGTAAAAGATGTCATGTCACTATCGGGAGAAAAGCATAGAAACAGAAATAAACTATTTAGAAACCATGGCTGTTCTATCACTTAACTCCTTATACCTACTTTTGTATCGTATCCATAGAGCAGTGGAGCTCTCCCCAGAGTCCTGGCCAATATCCTTCAAGCATCATCGCTGGAACACATTATCTGGTTATGATCATGTTGCTGTTTGTGGAATCTTTCTGTGCGCAATATGGTTGCTATATTTCTACATTACAACATTGACTACACTTTGAAAATACTTCATTGACTGTGAAGCGCTTTGGGGCAACCCAGGATCATGAAAGGGACTGTATAAAGCATAAACCTACATAGCCATTAGCCCATCGGGCCTGCACTGGCTCTTTGAAAGAGCAATCCAATTAGTCCAACTGCCCTGCTCCTTCCCTGTCACCCTGCAAAGGTTTCACGTTAATGTACTTATCAAACTCCCTTTTGAAAATTCCTATTTAATCTGGAGAAGATGACAGAGATAGGGAGGTGCGAAGGATTTGAAAACAAAGATAACAATTTAAAAATTGCTACTTGACCAGCAGCCAATGTTTGTCAACGAGCAGAGGGGTGATGGGTGAATGGAACTTGGTGTGAGTAAGGACACAGACAACAGAGCACATACGAACATACATATTAGGAGCAGGAGTGGCCACTCGGCCCCTCGAGCCTGCTCTGACAATCAGTAAGATCATGGCTGATCTGAATGTAACCTCAACCCTACATTTCTGCCTACCCCCTGATAACCTTTCACCCCCTTGTTAATCAAGAATCTATCTAGCTCTGCCTTAAAAATATTCAAAGACTCTGCTTCCACCGCCTTTTGAGGAAGAGAGTTCCAAAGACTCACAACCCTCTGAGAGAAAAAATTTCTCCTCATCCATCCATCCATTTTCACACTGCTTCTCCTGGTGAGGGTTGAGGTGGCAGTAAGCTGAGTAGGGCCAACCAGACTTCCCTTTGCTCAGCCACAGGTTCCACCTCCTCCTGGGGGATTCCCAGGCATTCCCAGGCCAGCTGAGAGATGTAATCCCTCCAGCGTGTCCTGGATTGGCCTCGAGGTCTCCTCCCAGTGGCCATGCCCGGTACAGCTCCAGCAGGAGCCTACCGGGGGCATCCATACCAGGTGCCCCAACCACCTCAACTGGCCCCTCTCGATCCAAAGGAGCAGCGACTCTATTCTGAGGCTCTCCCGGATTGTCAAACTCCTCATCCTATCCTGGAGAGGACGCCCAGCAACCCTGCAGAGAAACCTCATTTCCGCTGCTTGTACCCACAATCTTATCCTTTCAGTCGTTACTCACAGTTCATGGCTGTAGGTGAGAACGAGGGCATAGATCAACTGGTAAACCGAGGGCTTCATCCTAAAACTCAGCTCCCACTTCACCTGCACAGACCAGTAGAGTGCCCACAGAACTGCAGACACTGCACCAATCCACTGGTCAATCTCACGCTCCCCCCACATCACTCGCGAGCAAGATCCCGAGATACTTGAACTCCTCCACTAAGGGAGGCTGCTCCCCCTTACCTGTATCAATGTATAAATTATCACACTGTATGGCAAATACCTTGTTAAAGACAAATACTAGTTAAACAGGTGATGGACATTGATTATCCCATCTAAACAGAATACTGGAACACTTTGTGGGGAAGCTACTTGGAAGTCAGTAGCACTGAGGAGTTGTCTTGAAAATAAACCAGCTTGAACCAAAAGACCAGCCTGGATTAATTCTTCTACTACAACCTCTTATTGTGAGTAACAACCTGGAGAGAGCAGTCCACAATTTTTCGGGAGAGAGCCGTACCTCAGATTTGATCCATGCCAATAAGTTACCCCTGCACCATGAGCTTTCATTTTCTGCAATAACCTTTGATGTGGCACCTTATCAAATGCCTTCTGGAAATCTAAGTACAGTACATCCACCGGTTCCCCTTTATCCACAACACATGTGACTCTTTCAAAGAACTGGTTAAACATGATTTCTCTTTCACAAAACCATGTTGACTCTGCCTGATTGCTTTGAATTTTTCTAAGTGCTCTGCTATGACATCTTTAATAATAGCTTCAAACATTTTCCCTACAACAGATGTTAGGCTAACTGGCCTATAGTTTCCTGCTTTCTGTCTCCCTCCCTTTTTGAATAAAGGAATTACATTTGCTATTTTCCAATCTAATGGAATCTTCCCCGAATCTAGGGAATTTTGGAAAATTAAAACCAGTGCATCAACTATCTCACTAGCCACTTCTTTCAAGACCTTAGGGTGAAGTCCATCCGGACCTGGGGATTTGTCAGTCCGCAGCCCCAACAATTTGCTCAATACCACTTCCCTGGTGATTGTAATTTTCCCGAGTTCCTCCCTCCCTCTCATTTCCTGATTCACAGCTACTTCCGGGATGTTACTTGTGTCCTTTATAGTGAAGACCAAAGCAAAAATGTGTAGATTAAAATCCCCCATGATTAGTGCTGTACCTTTCTGGCAAGCTTCCATTATCTCTTCTTTCATACTCTGTCCTACCGTGGAGTTAATTTAGGGGCCTGTATACCACCCCCACAGTGACTTCTTGCTGATGGGTGAACAGAACTCAGTGCAAGTAAGGACACAGGCAGCAGAGTTTTAGTTGACCTCAAGTTTACTGGGGAATAGAATATGGGAGGTTGGCCAGTCAAGTCCAGAGATAACAAAGGCATGAGTGAGGGTTTCAGCAGCAGGTGAGCTGAGGCAGGGACAAATCAATTGTCCCTCGGTCGGAAAGGGACTGAAAAAGTGAATTTCCTTTGTAATATTGTCGGAAATATGCCATGAAATAATTAAAAATGTTTGTGAGTTTGGTGTAATATTTCACCTCAAGTTGTTCTTCCGACCATATATCGTGCCATCACTAAGACAACCTATTTCTCCTCTGTAACTCACACAACTCCATCCCTGTCTCAGCTCAGCTTTGTTACCTCTAGACTTAACCATTCCAACGCTGGTCTCCCATCATTAAAAAGCTCTGCTGCCGCAACCTAACCTGCACCAAGCCCTGCTTATTCATCAAGCCTTTGTTCACTGCCCTACATTGGCTACCAGTCTGGCAATGCTTCGATTTTAAAATTCTCATCCTTGTTCTTAAATCCCTCCATCCTTGCCCCTTCCTATCTCTGCAATCTCCAGCCCTACAACCCCACAACATCTCTGCTTGCCACTAGTTCTGTCGCTTTTTAATCATTCCACCATTGGCAGCCATGCCTTCAGCTGCCTGGACCCTAAGTTCTGGAATTTCCTTCCTAACTTCTCCACCTCTCTCCTCTCTTTCTTTTGCTCCTTAAAACCTACCTCTTTGACCAAGTTTTGGTCAGATGTCCTAATATCTCCTTATTTGGTCAGTGATGTTCACATCACAAGAACACATTTGTAAAATCAGAGAACGCGATGGGACAATACTAACCACTTCCATCCACTCAGGAAACCGTCTAACTCCTACTCTCTGCTTCCTCCATCTTAAACAGTTTCTAATCCAACTTGTTATCTGTGTTAAAGGCTTTCCAATGGTCCAAGTACACCACATCCATTGCACTTCCCCCATCCACTGTATCTGTACCTTCTCAAAGAACCCCATCAGCTTTCTCATAACTTATCTCCCTTTCTGAGATCCATGTTGCTGTTCTAATTAATTCCGCTTCACCTAGACATTTACTCATTTCATCTTTTACAGGCATGTTGCCTACCACAGAGGTTAAACTGGCTGCCCTGTAATTACCCAATTACCCAACACTGGCCAATCTGCAGACTGTCAATTCACTTCTATTCTCATTAGATCCCCAAATTACAGTGCCCAATTTGAAACCTGTGTAACTGAATAGGTTTTGAGTGATCTAAAATCAAGCCCTTGTAGTTTCTAGAACCTCTGATATTTCATCCTCCATTGTCCCAGGATCCTTGCATTCCCATCAGGTCCCAGAACCTTGTCCTCCTTTAGCTTAACTATTAGCTTAGGATACTTTTATTTATCACTATACCTCTCATTTCATTGTTAACCAATTCAGGATTTATCTCAGAATCCCTCTCATTTGGAAACACTGGAACCATGGGACATTGATGTCACTGGCAAAGCCAGTATTTGTTGCCCATCCCTAGTCACCCTTGAGAAGGTGGAGGTGAGCCACCTTCTTGAACAGCTGCAGTATGTTGTATGTTGGTTAGTCTAGCTTCAGAATGATTACTGAAATGTTTTATGTTCAACAAGTGCTTTATTTTCTACAACTAAACTATGTACAGCTATCCATGACTAGGTGTTACACTGCTGAAGCCATGAACATTGTCCCTCTCCTCTCCATGTGTTCTAGCGCAAGTGTTGAACAAGTACTTTAAATCTGTCCTTACAAATGAAGAAGATGCTTCCCAGGCCAAGATGAGAGAGGAGGTAACTGGTACACTAAAAGAATTTACAATTGAGAAGGGGGAAGTGTTAGAACATAAGAACTAGGAGCAGGAGTAGGCAATTCAGCCCCTCGAGCCTGCCTCGCCATTCAATATGATCATGGCTGATCTCATTTTGGCCTCAACTCCAATTTCCCGCCCTCTCCCCATAACCTTTCAACCCGTTTCTAATTAAAAATCTGTCTATCTCCTCCTTAAATTTATTCAGCGTCCCGGCATCCACTGCACTCCGAGGTAGTGAATTCCACAGATTCACGACCCTTTGAGAAAAGTAATTCCTCCTCATCTCTGATTTAAATCTACCACCCCTTAGCCTAAAACTATGGCCTCTCATTCTAGAATGCCCCACAAGGGGAAACATCCACTCCACATCTACTTTGTCTATCCCCTTTAGCATCTTACATACCTCAATTATATCTCCTCTCATCCTTCTAAACTCTCGCAAGTATAGGCCTAAGCTGCTCAATCTCTCCTCATAAGACAAGCCCCGCATCTCTGGAATCAATCTAGTGAACCTCCTCTGAACCGCCTCCAATGCAACTTCCTCAAGAAAGGGGACAAAAACTGTGCACAGTACTCCAGGTGTGGTCTCACCAACGCCTTGTACAGTTGCAACAACACTTCCCTATTTTTATACTCTATTCCTTTAGCAATAAATGCCAAAATTCCATTTGCCTTCCTTATTACCTGTATATAAAGGCTGTCTTTACTTAAAATTGATAAGGTGCCAGGACGGGATGAGATGCATCTGAGGGTACTGAGAGAAGTGAGAGTGGAAATTGCAGAGGCAATAGTAATAATCTTCCAATCTTCCTTAGACACAGGGTAAGTGCCAGAGGACTGGAGAATTGTGAATGTTACACCCATGTTCAAAAAGGGATGCAAGGATAAAGCCGGCAACTACAGATGAGTCAGTCTGATCTCAGTGGTAGGGAAACTTATGGAAACTATAGTGTGGAATAAAATCAATAATCACTTAGACAAGTGCAGGATAATTAAGGAAAGACAGCACGGATTCATGAAGGGAAAATCATGTTTAACTAACTTCCTGGAGTTTTTTGAGAAGGTAACAGAGAAGGTTGATAAGGGAAATGCTCTTTGTGGTGTATATGGATTTTCAAAAGGCATTTGATACAGTGCCACACAACAGGCTTGTGAGCAAAATGCTAGCTCATGGAATAAAAGGGAAAGTAGGTACTTGGGTAAGAAAAATTGGCTGAATGACAGGAAACAGAGAAATGGTTGTTTTTCAGATTGGAGGAAGGTTTGTAGTGGAGTTCCCCAGAGGTCAGTGTTGGGACCCTTGCTCTTCCTGCTGTATATTAATGACATAGACTGCACAGTGCAGGGCATGTTTTAAAAACTTTCAGATGATACGAGGATTGGAAATGTTATCAAATGTGATGGGGATAGTCTTGAATTTCAAAAGGACATAGACATGTTGGTGGATTGGGCAGGCAAGTGGCAGATGAAGTTCAATGCAGAGGAGTGTGAGGTGATTCATTTTGGCAGGAGAAATATGGTGAGACAGTATGAAATAAAGGGAGAAACTCTAAAGGAGGTGCAGGGACAGAGGGACCTCAGTGTATATGTACACAAGTCATTGAAGATGGCAGGGCATGTTGAGAGAGCAGCTAATAAAGCATATGGTATCTTAGGCTTTATTAATAGGGGCATTGTAAACAGAAGTAAGGAGGTCATGTTGAACTTGTATAAGACACTAGTTAAGCCTCATCTGGAGTACTACGTCCATTTCTGGGCTCATACTTGAGGAGGGATGTGAAGGCATTAGAAAGAGTACAGAGGAGATTCACAAGGATGATTCCCATGATAGAGAACTGTAGCTGTGAGGATAGATTGGAGAGGTTGGAATTGTTTTCCTTGGAGAAAAGAAGGCTGAGAGGAGACTTGATTGAGGTATTCAAAATCCTGAGGGCTATGGACAGGGTAAATAGTGAGAAACTGTTCCCATTCAAGAGAACATCAAGAACTAGAGGGCACAGATTCAAAATAATTGGCAAAAGGGGTAAATGTGATGTGAGGAAGCATTTTTTCACCCAGAGGGTGGTTGGAGTCTGGAACAAACTTCCTGAGAGGGTGGAGGCAGGTTTGATCGAGGTATTCAAAAAGGAATTGGATTGCTACCTGAAAAGCGAGAATGTGCAAGGTTATGGGGATAAGACAGTGGTGAGGGACTAGGTGGAATGTTCTTTCAGAGAGCCAATGCAGACCCGATGGGCCGAAAGGCCTCCTTCTGCACTGTAAAGATATTGTGATACTGTGATCATTATGGGAGATGCTATTTACACAATCTCACCCTTACAAACCCTAATGCCACATTCCCCCCCACCCCACCAAGTCTTTGTCCATATTCTTTACATTCATATTTCCATTTACCCCATCTCCCCTCCAAGTCTCTGACTCCACAGTTTCAATCTGTCAGAGGCTTCACAAGTCTCCCTGATTGTGTTCTTGTCAGATTTGGAAGACCAGTCATCTCTCTCTGAACTCCTTTTTCTTGACTTGGATGGTCTTCATTGAGAATTCATTGTGGTATCTGATTCTTTATTCATTTCTGACTCAGCTTCTAGCTTTTCCAAATGTATGAATGATTGTCATCTTTGACAAATAGAAATAAGATTCCTCTGGTTTCTATGTATTATATCTTCTGAAGAATCTACTAAATAAAATCTCTGTCGGTTGTCATCTCTCTGGACTATTACTCCTTCTTTCCGTTGGTCCAACTTCTGGATCTGGTCTTGATCCGTTTTGTCCTCTCTTTACTGTTATACTTTTGTATTGTTTTGTCAAAGCTTTTTGTCTTGCACTCATCAGGACAATCGCAAGAATGCCAATGTCAGGGGAAGCAACAACTTTATACTGTATGAGAAGACAGTGCTGATTGGTTGGCAAATGGACTCTGATTGTTAGAAGCGTTGCCAAGGAGAATGCACCAGTTAATGGTGACTGACAGTTAACTGCCAAGCAGTGTTCAAAATTTAAACCAGGCATCTTGACTCTATTGGTCAAAGCATTGCCCTGAGGAATGAACCAGTGAATGGCTATCACTTATTTTGTTTAGCTGAAACAGGCACAATGTTTCTTTCTGTCTGCAAAGAACACACTACATCAAGGTGATCTGGACCCGCCACCATTAATTCATTGAGCTTATGAACTCGGCAATTCGCGCAGTTGAGTTCAGCTTTAATGACACCATGTATGCCCAAATAGATGGTGCTGCCATTGGATCCCCTCTAGGCCCAGCTCTCACAAACATCTTTGTTGGGTTCTATGAGAAACGTGTCTTCAATGGAATGACACCCAACCTCCTACCCCTTGCATATTTCCAATATGTGGATGCTACCTTTGCTATATTCAAATCCACGGCTGCATGTAATAATTTCCTTACATGTCTTAATGTGCTCCATCCTGCGCTCAAATTCACCTTTGAAATGGAGCAGTCAAATTAACTTCCCTTCCTTGACGTACTAGTTGAGAAATCTGCCACGGGGTTCTACACCATGGTTTACCGCAACCCTTCCTTCACTGGTCAATACACACACTGGGATTCTTACAGTTACATGCGCTATAAAATTGGATTTATCGGCAACCTGTAAATAGGGCCAAAGCCATTTGCTCACCTTGCAAGCTCAGTGCTGAAATAAGGGCATCAAAGGCATCCTGCAGGATAATGACTACCCTGATCAGGTCATTTTGCGCTATATATCACGAAAACTCATGAACGGGCCTAAAGTCACCACTTTCAGCCCTGAAAAGTGCCCAGTCTACCTCAGATTACCCTGGAAGGGCAAGGGATCACAAAAATTTGAGCAACAGGTGGAGCTAGCTGTTTCACGCTGCAGGAGCAACACGAGTGGTATTCGCCACTAACAGGATGCTGCCGTCAAGCCAAATAGACATTCTGCCTATCACACAAATGAGTAATGTGGTATATGAATTTCAGTGCCAGTGTGATGCTCAGTATGTAGACTGTATGTCCCAAAGACTGGCGGATCGTATCAAACAGCATCTCCCAGCCGCTGTTCACAACGGGCAAGGTACGGACCGTATCCAAACAACCCGTGCTCGCACAACTCAAAACACAGTATCCAACATTAGATGTGATTCCGTGAATGGACAACATTTGATAAATAATCTTCAGTGTGCTAAAAATTATGCTAACAACCAATTGAAGACTCTCAGTCGGGCTCACAGTGTGGTGCATTTGCGTGTACTGGAAACTACACATGTTAATACACAGGGCCCTGTTCTTTGCAGTTAGAAAGAACATGTATACACATTGCACCTGTTTCAGCTAAACAAAATAAGTGACAGCCATTCGCTGGCTCATTCCTCAGGGCAATGCTTTGACCAATCAGAGTCAAGTTGCCTGGTTTAAATTTCGAACAATGCTTGGCAGTTAACTGTCATTCACCATTAACTAGTGCATTCTCCTTGACAAAGCTTCTACCAATCAGAGTCAACCAATCAGCACTCTCTTCTCATACAGTATAAAGTTGTTGCTTCCCCTGACATTGATATTGTGATTGTCCTGATGAGTGCAAGACAAAAAGCTTTAGCAAAATGTCTTTTTTCAGCAATACTCAAGTTCTATACTACCAAACAACTATTTGTTATACTTTTCTCGATCACGTTTCCCTCTCTCATTACTTGATTTTGCAGGCTACCTTCGCATTTCGCTCCCCATCCTTGCTTCTTGAGTTTTCCCTCTTTCCTTTGGTGTTTTTTTCTGTCCTTCCTCACGCCTGCAGTGATAGTCCTGGACTTCTAGCCCTGGAAGTAATTCTTTATATAGAATGGGAAACTGTGAGGAATCCACCTGATCAATGTCTTGGTTTCCCTCAAAATCCAGCAGACCTGGTTTATCAGTAAGTTCACTTTCTTCCCACGTAGAAAAGTCGGGCATTGCATGGCTTGGTTCCATGTCTAGTTTTTGACTTTCTTGACTGCTGGCATCCTTGATGACCACTTTTGGTGGATGGATAGGTGTAGATGTACTTTCTAGAAGGTCACCGCTGTTGGACGAATGTGATATTTAAACAGAGTACTCCGTCACCAGATTTTCAGCTTCCACTTTCGAAGCAACACTACAGAGTGATGATCACACTCATTCTTGTGTTTTTTCTGGTCTGATTTTTTTCACTGTGAATTTGTGAGTGGGTAGACTTCCCTTCTACTGGACCTCCACCTGCAACACGGCTGGACTATCAAAAGTCAGCGCTGAAGTCACAGTCCAGATCTTCATTGCAATTGGATAGTTTCAGGGATTCATTTCTGAAGTCCCCCTGGGATTCTTGCTGATTGACTCTTCCATTTTCCTGAGAAGATTGAGGTCTACCCAAGCTCTTCTACTTAAAGAGAGAATTTTTAATTCTATAGAACAAACAATGTTTCCACTATCTGTTTTTCCTGGTACTGGAGTGTTGCCTGCAACTTTCCCTTGACTTTTAGTTCAATCCCTCCTAGACCATATAGCTGGAAATATGAAACAAGAACAGAAAATGCTAGAAAAACTCAGCAGGTCTAGCAGCATCTATAGAGAAAGAAGCAGAGTTAATCTTTCGAGTCCATATGACCCTTCTTCAGAGCTGTTGGCTGCAGACAAAACATTGGTAACCAGAGTTCGTTGTCAGATGAAACCGTTACGCTTGCTCTAGTATATAGTTTAGAGTTGGTGCTATGTCTGTTGCCATGTATATCTGCATTCCGGAATGCATGATTGGGGTCATTGATCTCACCCAGGAAATATTTTTGTTCTTCTTCCGGCGGAAATTCTTCAACTTTATTAATAGCCTCATGTGTGAAGACTTTTTTTTGAAACCTGTGAAGTTAGAGATTTTACTACAGCACATCTTCCTGAAGTGGCCAATTCTTCTGCAGAGAAAGCATTCTGCAAAGATTGCAGGACACTGTTCACGCCTGTGGGTCTCTTTGGTGCCACTGCACTGGCAAGGTTTTACGATGTCTTGCCCTCCGAATTATACCTTCTTTTCTGATGCTTCTTTTACATTACTGGGCTTAAGTATCTGCATGGTCACTGGCGGTTTCCTGAGCCAAGGATTTTCTTCACCTCTCAGTATTGCCCTATTATGTTTACGGAACACTGTTTGTCTCACCAGCTGGAATGCTTTTTCTAAGGTGAGGACTTCCTTAGGTTGCAATAAGTCTGATAGAGATTCATCGGTAACACTGACTACAATGTGGTCTCTTATTAATTTTGTTTTTAGGTCTCCATACTCGTGTCCTTCAACCAGCCTGTAAAGGTCATTAATAAAAGCATCTACAGGTTCACCCGGGCTAGACCCTTTTGTTGAATTTGGCCCTTTCCAGAATTTTATTGCTCCTCAGGTTGAAATAGTTATTGAAGGCTTCTAAGGCTTCTTCAAATGTTGCCAGAGGTCTTACTGATGATGCTCTGTCTTGCAATAACATCTATTACTGTTCCTATGGAGTAAAGTAATGTGTTGGCCTGTTCAGCTTCAGGCTGGCAGTCCAACCCTGAAGTAATTCAGAATCTCAAAATCGTTCTCTCCAAAGTGCCCAGTTTTGAGTTTGATTTGGTCCTTCCAGGTGTCCAAACCTCTCAGGTAGCATAAATGTAGGATCCACGGCTTTTCTAAGCTTTTATGTGGTTTACCTGAAATTTTAAAATTTTCCTCCCAGTATGTGAAGCTTTCCCACGTTGTTCAGCCCCTTACCTCTGCAGTCACTGTCTCTCCCTGGGGGATCTCTCAGCAAGACTTGGTGTTTATTTCTTGAATGCTGCAAAGCTATTAAAAACTACTTTGCTTTAAGTTATTTTAATAATCTCTTCACTCCCTTCCCCTGCAGCATTGAGTATTTGCAGCCACTTTTCTTTTTCTTTTGTGCTGCCTCACACTCGCCAGGTGTCGAGGTGCTGAGCTCGGACCTGGACTGCAGGGTTTACTGTAACTCGCCCTTGCTAAGGATCTGGTTTTCCCAGTGCTGCCTTTAAAATCGAGTTTTACCCTTTTTAAGGGTTGCTCACCAGCTCTATGATCTTTGCTTAGTTCTCCGACTCAAAGCCTACGATTGCTGGATTGGGATTTTCTTCACATGCTGAGGTGCAGCCCTAAATGACTTTTAACATTGATTTTCTGACTCTTCCTACCACCACTTGGAGTTCTTCAACTGAGCTCTGCAGTTTTTACATTCAGTCTTCTTTAAAAGTTAAATTTTCAGCATTTTACTGCTGCCATCATGTTGCATGTTGGTTAGTCTAGCTTCGGAATGATTACTGAAATATTGGCATGTTCAAACAACAACTGGTTTATTTTATACCAGCTATTTTATAGCTTTGCCTTTTTGTCCTAAATATCAAGTACCCTTGGATATTCAGCCTTGGTCACCCTGCAGCCATTTTTATTCATTCATGGGATGTGGGCATCACTGGCTAGGCCAGCATTTATTGATCATCCCTAATTGCCCTTGTTCAGGGCACATTGCTGTGGGTCTGGAGTCACATGTAGGCCAGACCAAGTAAGGGCAGCAGATTTTAGTCATCATTAGACTTTTAATTCCAGATTTTTATTGAATTCAAATTCCATCATCTGCCATGGCAGGATTTGAACCCAGGTCCCCAGAGCATTACCCTGGGCCTCTCGATTACTCGTCCAGCAACAATATCACTATGCCATCACCTCATATCATACCCGTTTACATCTATTTGAGCTGTTATTTTGTCCACCTTATTGCAGATGCTCTGTGCATTCAGATACAGTGTCTTTAGACTTGTCTTTTTACACATTTTTTTTGTACTATGGCCCTATTTGCTGCCAGTCCCTGTTTCCTCTGCCTTCCACTTTTGCTTTTCACTTTTCTGTCTTTGATTTCTATCTTTGTTTCCCTCTCTTGCCCTTCAAGTCAAAGGAAGGGCAGAAACCTGGGAAAAGGTCCTGTTAAGTGAAGTTAAGAGTGAGGGGCAGAGAGAAAGGCTCCAAGTTTCAGATTTAAGGTGAGAACAACCTTCTTGCAAGAAGCAAGAAAGTTCAAAGAGACAATCGAAGGTCTGTAATTTTTTGCTATGAGCATGTGAAGCAGTGGTGTACTGTTAAGGCTGAGTTGGTGAGAGAGAAAGAGAGACAGAGTGCATGGAAGACAGCTTGAGTGCATGTGGTGACCCAGGGAAACTCTTTCGAGTTATCAACAGTCACAGATTGCAACTCTTTCAAGTACAATCACAGTTCTTGGTTTCCGGGAGTGGGACATGAACCCACAACCCTCTGATTCAAAGGCGAGGGTGCTATGAACTGAGCCACAGCTGACACCTCTGAGCCACAGCTGAGAGTTCAAAACCCTGGAGGTGAACCTTTATGGAAGGTGTCTGACTGAAAATGTCAGTTTGGGAGAAGATTCCAAGGTAAGGTCTTGGAGAGTGGAGATTGGAAACTTTCGTGTGAAGGACAGAATTGGCTCATGGTGTGACAAGCATCTGGGGGGAGTTGAGGAGAGATCCATAGCATCTGGTTGAGGGGGCATCTGTCACTTGAGATCAGAGTGTGGTGTGTCTGACCACAGGGCGCGATAGGTTTACATGGACTGGGTACTTACTGTACATTAAAGTATAAGATAGCTTTTGTAACTTGTGTTATCCTGACAAATCTGTACATGTATAGTTGTGCGTGAAGGAGTATTGTAACATAGTTCATCTTTTCTTGTTGAATAAATGTTTTATTCTTTTGTAAAAAGTTCATCATCTGACTCCTGTGACTTTATTCAGTAGCCACTCTCCACATATTTAAACAGCCAAATAAAAGTTAGGTTCTATCAGGCTGGGTTCTACCCTGGGATCAGACTTGTCCAGGAGTAATATCAGCTGGGGATCATAACAAAGGGAAATCATGTTTGACAAACCTACTGGAGATTAGCAGAATAGATAAGGGAGAACCAGTTGATGTAGTGTATTTTGATTTTCAGAAAGCTTTTGATAAAGTCCCACATAAGAGGTTAGTGTGTAAAATTAAAGCACATGGGATTGGGGATAATACATTGACATGGATTGAGAATTGGTTAGCAGACAGGAAACAGAGAGTAGGAATAAATGGGTCTTTTTCAGAGTGGCAGGTGGTGACTAGTGGGGTACTGCAGGGATCAGTGCTTGGGCTCCAGCTATTCACAATATATATCAATGATTTGGATGAGGGAACCAAATGTAATATTTCCAAGTTTGCTGACAACACGAAACTAGGTGGGAATGTGAGTGATGAGGAGGGGGTTAAGAGGCTTCAAGGCAATTTAGACAAGTTGAATGAGTGGGCGAATACATGGCAGATGCAGTATAATGTGGACAAGTGTGAACTTATCCACTTTGTAGGAAAAACAGAATGGTAGAGTATTATTTAAATGGTGATAGGTTGGGAAATGTTGATGTACAAAGGGACCTGGGTGTCCTTGTACACCAGTCACTGAAAGCAAGCATGCAGGTGCAGCAAGCAGTTAAGAAGGCAAATGGTATGTTTGCCTTCATTGCGAGAGGACTTGAGTACAGGAGCAAGGATGTCTTACTGCAGCTGTACAGGGACTTGGTGAGACCACACCTGGAGTATTGTGTGCAGTTTTGGTCTCCTTACCTAAGAAAGGATATGCTTGGCATTGAGGGAGTGCAGCAAAGGTTCAGCAGACTGATTCCTGGGATGGCTGGATTATCGTATTAGGAGAGATTGGGCCAACTAGGCCTGTATTCACTGGAGTTTAGAAGAATGAGAAGAAATCTCATTGAAACGTATGAAATTCTGACAGGGTGGGACAGACTGGATGCAGGGATGATATTTCCTCTGGCTCGGGGTCTAGGACAAGAGGTCACAGTCTCAGGATACAGGATAGGCCATTTAGGACTGAGTTGAAGAGAAACTTCTTCAGAGGATGGTGAACCTATGGAATTCTCTAGCAAAGAAGGTTGTGGAGGCCAAGCCACTGAATATATTTAAGAAGGAAATAGATTTCTAGACTCTAAAGGCATCCCCAGGGGTATGGGGAAACAGTGGGAGTATAGCGTTGAGATAGAGGATCAGCCATGATCATATTGAATGGCGGAGCAGGCTCAAAGGGCCGAATGACCTACTCCTGCCTCTATTTTTCTATGTGTTACACTGCTGAACATTCTCCCCCTTCTCTCCTAGTCATGTGTTCTCTTACATCATCATTATGAGAGGTGTTATTTACACAGTCCCACACATTAACCCTTACAAACCCTAACACTACACAGTCCATGTGGTATAGGTACACTAACAGTGCTGTTAGGGAGGGAATACCAGGATTTTGACTCAGCGACACTTGTTAATTATCCTGCTAGTGTCTGATTATCCTCCATTAACTCAGAATCCTCTCCTCTCAAGGGTCTCTAGTCACAGTTAAAAATTCCCTTTTAACAGACATATCTGTAAAATATTTTACTCTTATTTTAAATATTTTTTGAGATTCTCCCCTCACGTGCTCCCTATCCTGCTTTTTTTTAAAAAAAGTGGCATACATATATATATTAAAACTTTCCAATTTTCTCTTTAAAACTATCTCATTGTCAAAATACAGACCCATGTGCCAATTTCTCCTGCCACCGAACACGGGCTAACTCACTCTTTCTAAAACCTGCCCATACAAAAGGTTTTGACAAAGTAAATAAGGAGAAATAAATCTTTCCTATGTCAGAAGGGTCAGTAGCCAGAGGATACACATTTAAGATTATTGGCAAAAGAACCAGAAAGGACCACTCAGCTCCTGACCTCATTATAGCCTTGGTTCAAACATGGACAAAAGAGCTGAACTCCCGAGGTGAGGTGAGAGTGACTGCCCTTGACATCAAGGCAGCATTTGACCGAGTGTGGCATCAAGGAGCCCGAGCAAAACTGGAGTCAACAGGAATCAGGGTGGAAACTTTCCGCTAGTTGAAGGCATATCTAGCACAAAGGAAGATGGTTGTGGTTGTTGTGGGTCAGTCATCTCAGCTCCAGGACATCACTGCAGGGGTTCCTCAGGGTAGTGTCCTCGGCCCAACCATCTTCAGCTGCTTCATCAATGACCTTCCTTCCATCATAAGGTCAGAAGTGGGGATGTTCACTGATGATTGCACAACGTTCAGCACCATTCACGACTCCTCAGATACTGAAGCAGTTCATGTCCAAATGCAGCAAGACCTGGACAATATCCAGGCTTGGGCTGACAAGTGCCAAGAAACATTTGCGTCACACAAGTGTCAGGCAATGACCATCTCCAACAAGAGGGAATGTAAGCATCACCCCTTGATGTTCAATGGCATTACCATCACTGAATACCCCACTATCAACAACCTGGTGGTTACTATTGACCAGAAACTGAACTGGACTAGCCATATAAATACTGTGACTACAAGAGCGGGTCAGAGGTAAGGAATCCTGCGGCGAGTAACTCACCTCCTGACTTTCTAAAGCCTGTCCACCATCGACAAGGCACAAGTCAGGAGTGTGATGGAATACTTTCCACTTGCCTGGATGAGTGAAATCCAGCACATAGTAACAAACAGTGGCAGCTGTGTGATTGGCACCACATCCACAAACATTCACTTCCTACACCACCAACGCACAGTAGCAGCAGTGTGTACCATCTATAGGATGCACTGCAGGAATTCAATAAGGCTCCTTCAACAGCACCTTCCAAACCAGTGACCTCTACCATCTAGAAGGACAAGGGCAGCAGATGGATGGGAACACCACCACCTGGAAGTTCCCCTCCAAGCAACTCACCATCCAGACTTGGAAATATATCACCGTTCCTTCATTGTCGCTGGGTCAAAATCCTCGAACTCCCTCCCTAACAGCACTGGACTGCAGCGGTTCAAGAAGGCAGCTCACCGCCACCTTCTCAAGGGCAACTAGGGATGGGCAATAAATGCCGGCCCAGCCAGCGAAGCCCATGTCCCGTGAAAAGAAAATAATGAAAAATAAAACTTTGCAAGGCTAAGGGGAAATAGCAGGGGCATGCAACTAATTGGATAGCTCTTTCAGAGCGCTGACACAGTGATGATGGGCTGAATGTCCTCATTCTGCATCGAACGATTCTAATCTGGTGTCATTTTCCAATTTATTTTCTCTAACTAAAGCCATGTCAAATTATGGTTACTGTTCCTGAGATGCTCACCCATTACATCCCGAATCCTCTTGCTCACCCTAACCTAGCCTTCACAGTGTAAATCACAGAGCTCTCTTGCACCTCCCACCACCAGTTATATTAGCCTAGTCTTTTCCGAATTTAGCAGTAGACTGACTCCACACACCACATACACTCTCAGATTAACAGTCATTGGAGATGACAGGGTACATTATATCACACAGCCTTCTCTGACTCACTCATCCAAGCTGAAAAGATCACGGCCAAGCAACTACATATTTATCACTTTATGGTTGCATTGAAACATAGGACTTAGGAGCAGGAGTAGGCCATTCGGCCTTTCAAGCATGCTCTGCCATTCGATAAGATCATGGCTGATCTGATTGTGGTCTCAACTCCATTTTCCTGTCTGTCCCCCTTAACCCTCAACTCCCTTGCCTATCAAAAACCTCTCTCACTCAGCCTTGCATAAATCCAATGTCCCAGCATCCACTGCTCTCTGGGACAGAGAATTCCACAGAATAACCACCTTCAGAGAAAATGTTTCTCCTCCTCTCCATCTCAAAAGGGAGAACTCTTTTTTTTAAATTACATTCCCTAGTTCTAGACTCCCCCACAAAACATCCTCCAGGTATCCATCCTATCACTTCCCCTCAGGATCTTCTATGTTTCAATAAAATCACCTCTCATTCTTCTAAACTCCAATGGGTATAAGCTCAACCTGTCTTTTTGCCCACTCAATTAATTTATCTATAGCCTTTGTAGACTATTTGCCTTATCTTGACAATTTACTTTCCTACCTTTCTTGGCCTCATCGGCAAATTTAGCTACAATACATTTGGTCCTGATTTAACTTGTAACACTGCATAAACTGCTATGACACAGGTCATACCACACAAACTGGAAACACCTGGTATCTGCTCACAGGCTCTCCACAACTGTCCACTCCTCACCTCATGTCCCAGGAACACATCCAGACCTAAACTCCTCTCACCAATGACTAGGCTGGACAGGCAAAAATATAATCAAAAAGGTTATCATTTTCTTTTACGGGGGGGGTGGACTGGAGGATTGGGGAAAAGGAAAGGGGAGAAATATGATAACAAGACATGGAGAGCAGGCAGAAGCAACAATCTTAGGAGGTACCTGACACAGCCCGACACTTATAAAAATAACATACAGAAGGCCGAACAGGCCGGGGCTCTTGTTTCTTAAAAAGAGAAAGTTGTTTATGAAGGAATGTGAGAGAGTAGTTGTAGAAGGTGTTTCCACTTGTGGGGGCAGACCAAAGCTAAAGAGCATGAATATTAGATAGGCACTAATAAATCCAACAGTAAATTATTTACTCAAAGAGCGCTTAGAATGTAGAACTCACCACACAGGGAGTGGTTATAGCAAGTAGCTACATGAGGGAGGAGGTTATGCTGATAGGGTGAGATGATGTAGGGTGGGAGGAGGCTCATGTAGAGCACGAACCAAGTGGGTTGAATAGCCTGGTTCTGAGCTGTTAAATTCTTGGTAATATACGGGACGAAATACTCAACAGGACACAACGGTTCTTTTGTGCTGCTCAGGCTATGGAAACATGCTCAGTGCAAGGCAGTCAGGCTGGGATAGATATTGCAGATTAGACTGTTCAACTGATGCCATGGAGAATGCTCAATTAGTACTGGAGATCAGGGAGACAGACATTTTCTCTTCTTGGCTGTTACACCGATGTATAATTGAAAAGAAAGTCAGTGAGTTAAAGGAATGCATGGTTCAGGACTGCCAGATGACTGCCTCTGGTTTTGTACTTCAAGTACTGATCTGAGAGCTCAACCAAGACCCTTTGCCTTTAAAGACTAAATACGCTGTCACAAGATTCCCTGACCCACCTACTCACTCACCCACCCACCGCATCCACCTACCACCCCACCCACCTACCGCCCTTCACCTTAGGCATCAAATCAGATGGAGCTAAAAGCTCAGAGAATTCACAAACATCTGCCCGAAACTCAGGACATGCACTTTCAGTCTGACACGTCAACAGTCAAACCCTTCAGACCCACAACTCTTTTCTCGGTACATCGATGACTGTATCAGTGCCACTTCATGCTTTCACCTGAACCTGGAAAAATTGATCAATTTTGCTTTCAATTTCCATCCCTCTATCACCTTCACATGGTCCATCTCCAACAATTCCCTACCTTAACCTCTCTGTCTCCACTTCTGGTGATAGGCTGTCCACCAATATTCACTACAAGCCCACTGACTCCCACAGCTACCTCGACTACAGCTCCCCACACTCTGCTTCCTGTAAGAGCTCCATCCCATTCTTTCAGTTCCTTCGCCTCCGTCACATCTGTTCTGATGATGCCACGTTCCAAAATGACACTTCTGACATGTTTTCCCTAACCAAGGTTCCCACCCACGGTGGTTGACAGGGAGCTCAGCTATGTCCGACCCATCTTCCGCACCTCTGCACTCTCCCCTTCCCCTCCCTCCCAGAACCATGAGAGGGTCCCCCTTGTCCTCAGTTTTCACCCCACCAGCCTCCGCATTCAAAGGATCATCCTCTGCCATTTCCGCCAACTCCAGCATGATGCCACCACCAAACACATCTTCCCCTCACACCCACTGTCGGCATTCCGTAGGGACCGTCCCCTCCGGGACACCCTGATCCACTCCTCCATCACCCCCAACTCCTCATCCCCTACCCACGGCACCGTCCCTTGCAATTGCAGAATGTGCAACACCTGCCCCTTTACCTTCCCTACCATCACCGTCCAAGGCCTTCAGGTGAAGCCGCTCCACTTGCACCTCCTTCAATTTGGTCTACCGTATTTGCTGCTCCCAATGTGGTCTCCTCTACACTGGGGAGACTAAAAGCAGGCTGGGTGACCGCTTTGCGGAACACCTTCGGTCTGTCTGCAAGCATTACCCAAACCTTCCTGTCGCTTGCCATTTCAACACACCACCCTGTTCTCATGCCCACATGTCCGTCCTTGGCCTGCTGCAATGTTCCAGTGAAGCTCAACGCAAACTGAAGGAACAGCACCTCATCTTCCGATTAGGCACCTTACAGCCTTCCAGACATTGAGTTCAACAACCACAGATGCTGCCAGACCTGCTGAGTTTTTCTAGCGTGTTCTTTTTTTATTTTTTTCCTACAGACTGACACATCCACAATCAAATCCTTCAGACTGACTGTCCACATTCAAACCCTTCAAGCTGACACATCTACAATCAAACACTTCAGACTGACACTTCCACAATCAAAAATCTCAGATTGACACGTCCGCAATCAAACCCTTCAGTCTCACACGTCCATAATCAAACCCTTCATACTAAGACGTCCACAATCAAACACATCAGACTGACACGTCCACAGTCAAACCCTTCAGTCTGACATGTCCATAATCAAACCCTTCAGACTAGCACATCCACAATCAATGCCTCAGATTGACACGTCCACAGTCAAACCCTTCAGTCTGACATGTCCATAATCAAACCCTTCAGACTAACACGTCCACAATCAAATGCCTCAGACTGACACGTCCACAGTCAAACCATTCAGTCTGACATGTCCACAATCAAACCCTTCAGACTGACACATCCACAATCTAACCCTTCAGACTGACACTTCCACAATCAAACCTTTCAGTCTGACACGCCCACAATCAAACCCTTCAGTCTGACACATCCACAAACAAACCTTTCAGTTTGACACATCCACAAACCCTTCAGTCTGACACATCCACAAACAAACCCTTCATTCTGACATGTCCACAATCAAACCCTTCAGTCCGACACATCCACAGTCAGACCCTTCAGCCTGACATATCCAGAATCAAAGCCGTCAGTCTGACACGTCCACATTCAAACCCTTCAGTCTGATACATCCACAATCAAACTCTTCCGTCTGACACATCCACAATCAAACCCTTCAGTCTGACACATCTACAACCAAACTCTTCCATCTGACACATCCACAATCAAACACTTCAGTCTGATACATCCACAATCTAACCCTTCAGTCTGATACGTCCACAATCAAACCCTTCAGTCTGACACGTCCACAATCAGACCCTTCAGTCTGATACGTCCACAATCTAACCCTTCAGTCTAACACGTCCACAAACAAACCCTTCAGTCTGAAACATCCACAAACCCTTCAATCTGACACATCCACAAACAAACCCTTCAGTCTGACACGTCCACAAACAAACCCTTCAGTCTGACACGTCCACAAACAAACCCTTCAGTCTGACACGTCCATAAACAAACCCTTCAGTCTGACACGTCCACAAACAAACCCTTCAGTCTGACACGTCCACAAACAAACCCTTCAGTCTGACACGTCCACAAACAAACCCTTCAGTCTGACACGTCCACAAACAAACCCTTCAGTCTGACACGTCCACAAACAAACCCTTCAGTCTGACACGTCCACATACAAACCCTTCAGTCTGACACGTCCACAAACAAACCCTTCAGTCTGACACGTCCACAAACAAACCCTTCAGTCTGACACATCCACTGTCAAACTCTTCAGTCTGGCACATCCACAATCAAAGCCGTCAATCTGACATATCCACAAACAAACACTTCAGGCTGACACGTCCACCATCAAACCATTCAGACTGACTGTCCACATTCAAACCCTTCAGTCTGACACATCATCAATCACCCCTTCAGTCTGACACGTCTGCAAACCGTTCATTCTGACACGTCCACAATTATGCCCTTCAGTCTGAAACATCCCCAATCAAACCCTGCAGTCTGACACATCCACAAACAAACCCTTTATTCTGACATGTCCACAAACAGACCCTTCAGCCTGACACATCCACAATCAAATCCTTCAAACTGATACGTCCACCATCAAACCCTTCCGTCTGACACGTCCACTGGCAAACCCTTCAAACTGACATGTCCACAATCAAACTCTTCAGTCTGAAACATCCACAATCAAACCCTTCAGTCTGACACATCCACAAACAGACCCTTCAGTCTGACACGTCCACAAACAGACCCTTCAGTCTGACACGTCCACAAACAGACCCTTCAGTCTGACACGTCCACAAACAGACCCTTCAGTCTGATACATCCACAATCAAATCCTTTAGTCTGATACATCCACAATCAAAGCCTTCATTCTGACACGTCCACAATCAACCCCTTCCGTCTGACACGTCCCCAATAAAATCCTCCAGTCTAACACACATAATAATCAAACCCTTCAGACTGACTGTCCACATTCAAACCTTTCTGTCTCACACATCATCAATCACCCCTCAGACTGACACGTGCATAATCAAACCCTTCAGACTGACATGTCCAAATTCAAACCCTTCGACTGCCACGTATACAATCAAACCCTTCAGATTGACACTTCCACAATCAAAAACCTCAGATTGACACGTCCACAATCAAACCCTTCAGTCTGATATGTCCACAATCAGACCCTTCAGGCTGACACGTCCACAATCAAACCTTTCAGTCTGACACGTCCACAGTCAAACCCTTCAGTCTGATATGTCCACAGTCAAACGCTTCAATCTGACACGTCCTCAATCAAACCCATCAGTCTGATATATCCACAAACAAACCCTTCAGTCTGACACATCCACAAACAAACCCTTCAGTCTGACACGTCCGCAAACAAACTCTTTAGTCTGACACGTCTGCAAACAAACCCTTCAGTCTGACACGTCCACAATCAAACCCTTCAGTCTGACACATTCACAAGCAAAGCCGTCAGTCTGACACATCCACATTCAAACACTTCCGGCTGACATGTCCACAATCAGACCCTTCAGTCTGACACGCCCCCAGTCAAACCTTCCATCTGACAAGTCCACAATCAAACCCTTCAGACTGACTATCCGCATTCAAACCCTACAGTCTGACACATCATCAATCACCCCTTCAGTCTGACACGTCTGCAATCAAACCATTCATTCTGACACGTCCACAATTAAACCCTTCAGTCTGAAACATCCCCAATCAAACCCTTGTCTGACACATCCACAATCAAAGCCTTCAGTCTGACATGTTCACAATCAAACCCTTCAGTATGACACATCCACAATCAAACTCTTCCTTCTCACACATCCCCAATCAAAGCCTTCAGTCTGACACATCCACAATCAAACCCTTCAGACTGACTGTCCACATTCAAACCCTCCAGTTTGTCATGACATCAATCACCCCTTCAGACTGACATGTGCACAATCAAACCCTTCGGACTGACATGCCCAAATTCAAACCCTTCAGACTGACACATCTACAATCAAACCCTTCAGACTGACACTTCCACAATCAGACCCTTCAGTCTGACACGTCCACAGTCAAACCCTTCAGACTGACATGTCCACAGTCAAACCCTTCAGACTGACACGTCCACAGTCAAACCCTTCAGACTGACACGTCCACAGTCAAACCCTTCAGACTGACACATCCACAGTCAAACCCTTCAGCTTGAGACGTCCACAATCAAACTCTTCAGTCTGATACATCCACATTCAAACCCTTCAGACTGACACGTCCACAGTCAAACCTTCAGTCTGACAGGTCCAGAATCAAACTCATCAGCCTGACAGATCCACAATCAAACCCTTCCAATTCAAGAAAGATCAAAAACACAAGAGTTAGTATCAGCCTTTCAAACCAACTGTAGAAATGGTAGGAATGTTAATCATGCTCTGACCGGGTTCAACCAGTCATTCTGGCCCAGATTCCTAGCAGAGGTCATTGAATCAGGATGCATCATGACAGAGAAATATTTAGCCAAGATAAACAGAGGACCCCAGGGTCAGCAGAGCTCCAATGTTTACAGGCGGAGACTCTTATCAATACAAGAGATTGCCTGGGAGGTGACCCCATACAATAAACAAAGCTTATATTTATATACTGCCTATAACACAATAAAATGTCCCAAAGCGCTTCACAGAAGCACTAAAAAACGCCACATGATAAAAAGCTTAGCCAAGGAGTTTGCTTTTAAGGACTGTCATAAAGGAGGAACAAAAGATAGAAAAGCAGAGGTTTAGGGAGGGAATTCCAGAGCTTGGGAGCCAGGCAGCATTTTAAAATTAATTTACAGGATGTGGGCATCACTGGCTAGTCCAGCATTTATTGCTCATCCTTAATTGCCCTTCTTCAGAGACATCATCAGACTTTTAATTCCAGATTTTTATTGAGTTCAAATTGAATGGATTCGAACCTGGGTCCCCAGAGCATTACCATGGATCTCTGGAATACCAGTCTAGCAACAATACCACTTTGCCATTGCCTCCCTCTTAGAAGGCATGGCCACCAGTGCTGGAGTGATTAAAATCAGGAATGCTCAAGAGACCAGAATTAAAGGAGCACAGAGATCTCAGCAGATTGTGGGGTTGGAAGTGATCATAACAATGGGGAGGGGCAAGACCATGGAGGGATTTAAAAACAAGGATGAGAACTGAAAAATCAAATTCTTTAATTTCTTTAACCAGGGTCCAGTGTAGGTCAGCGAGCATAAGGCTGATGGCATTAGGTGAGGTGTAGCATGCAGGCAGCAGAGTCTTGCAAGACCTCAGATTTACAGAGGGTAGAATGTGGGAGGCCAGGCAGGAGTGCGTTGGAATTTTTAAAATTCATTCATGGGATGTGGGCTTCACTGGCTAGCCCAGCATTTATTGCCCATCCCTAATTGCCCTTGAGAAGGTGGTGGTGAGCTGCCTTCTTGAATCGCTGCAGCCCATGTGGTGTAGGTACACCCACAGTGCTGTTAGGGAGGGAGTTCTAGGATTGTGACCCAGCGACAGTGAAGGAACGGTGGAATAGCTGAGTCTAGAGGTAACAAAGGCGTGGATGAGGGTTTCAGCAGCAGGTGAGCTGAGACAGGGGTGAAGTCGGGCGATGTTAAGGAGATCAAAATAGACAGACTTGAGTATTGGTCTGAACTGGTCTAGTATACCTTAAAATGGAACACCAGTGAAAACTGGGAAATAAGAAAACTGGTCTGAACTGGTCTAGTGTACCTTAAAATGGAAGGGTAAACGGGCGCGCGGTGGAGATGGTGCCTTTGACCAAGAGTCTGCTTTCCCTGTTTGGTCGGAGCATTTGTCAAATTGTAACAAGACAAGCTCACCACAAAACCGGTCCTGACTTTCATGACAAGTATGGAAATGCTATCCTTGTGGGAGGATTAGCATTCTGTGTTGCAGTCTGGAGTTAGGTTGTGACGCAGACTGGGCTCACATGGAACGTGTCTCCTATTGGCAAGATCACCCCTCAAAATTGGAGGGAAGACTACAGGAATGGACCAAGTGTTTGCAAGAAATTGAGTACAGATGGGCTCGATTGCAAATTTGCTTCTAGGCTCATGGCTTTTGCTGCACTGATTACCTCTGTATATTGGGTCTCATAGTAAATCAATAAATTAAAGAAACTTTAAAAACTGGGAAATAAGAATACTGGACTGAACTGGTCTTTTCCCCCGGGTTAGCCGAGGGGCTGCATGAGTTGAGAAACAGGAGGAGGCCAAGGATAGATGCTTGGGGTCATCAGAGGTAATGATGCGGGAGCAGGAAGAAAAATCATTGACAATGATTCTCTGGCTACAATTAGATAGATAAGAATGGAATCAGGCGGATGCAGTCCCACCCAGCTGCACGACAGTGGAGAGGCGTTGGAGGAGGATGATTTGGTAAACTGTGTCAAAGGCTGTAGGCAGGTTGCAAAAGAGGGAGAAGTTTATCTTTGTCACAGTCACACAGAATGTCATTCCTGAGTTTGATCAGAGCCATTTCAGGACTGTTTCAAGGGCAGAAACCTGATTGAAGAGATTCAAACATGAAGACCAGAAGACCATAAGACGTAGGAGCAGAAGTAGGCCATTTAGCCCATCAAGTCTGCTCTGCCATTCAATGAGATCATGGCTGATCTGATAATCCTCAGCTCTACTTTCCTGCCTTTTCCCTGTAACTGTATACGAAATAAGGTAAACGAGCTTGTGGCGCAGATTGAAATTGGCAGGTATGATGTGGTGGGCATTACGGAGACATGGCTGCGAGGGGATCAGGACTGGGAGCTAAATATCCAAGGATATACATCCTATCGAAAAGTAGGCAGGTTGGCAGAAGGGGTGGGGTTGCTTTGTTAGTAAGAAATTAAATCGATAGCAAGAAACAACGTAGGGTCAGATGATGTAGAATCTGTGTGGGTAGAGTTGAGGAACCGCAAAGGTAAAAAAACCATAATGGGAGTTACGTACAAGCCTCCGAACAGTAGTCAGGATGTGAGGCACAAGATACACCAGGAGATAGAAAAGGCGTGTAAGAAAGGCAATGTTACACTGATCAAGGGGGATTTCAATATGCAGGTAGACTGGGAAAATCAGGTTGGTAGTGGATCCCAAGAAAAAGAATTTGTGGAATGTCTACGAGATGGCTTTTTGAAGCAGCTTGTGGTGGAGCCCACTAGGGAACAGGCAATTTAGTGATGTGATGTGTAATGAGGCAGATTTGATAAGGGAGCTTAAGGTGAAGGAATCCTTAGGAGGAAGTGACCATAATATGATAGAATTTACCCTGCAATTTGAGAGGAAAAAGCTGGAATCAGATGTAACGGTATTACAGTTGAATAAAGGCAACTACAGAGGCATGAGGGAGGAGCTGACCAGAATTGACTGGGAGATGAGCCTAGCAGGAAAGACAGTGGAACAGCAATGGCAGGAGTTTCTGGGAGTAATTTGGGAGACACAGCAAAAATTCATCCCTAGGAAGAAGAAGCATACTAAAGGGAGGACAAGGCAACCATGGCTGACAAGGCAAGTCAGGGACAGCATAAAAGCTAAAGAGAAAGCATACAATGCGGCGAAGAGCAGTGGGAAACCAGGGGATTGGGAAGCCTACAAAGACCAACAGAGGACAACTAAAAAAGAAATAAGGAGGGAGAAGATTAAATATGAGGTTAATCTGGCCAGTAATATAAAAGAAGATTGCAAGAGTTTTTTAGATATATAAAGGGTAAGAGAGAGGCAAAAGTGGACATTGGGCCGGTGGAAAATGATACTGGAAAGGTAGTAGTGGGGAACAAAGAAATGGCGGAGGAACTGAATAGGTACTTTGCGTCAGTCTTCACAGTGGAAGACATGAGTAACATCCCCAAAGTTCAAGAGAGTCGGGAGGCAGAGGTGAGTATGGTGGCCATTACCAAGGAGAAGGTGCTAGGAAAACTGAAAGGTCTGAAGGTGGATAAATCAACTGGACCAGATGGATTACACCACAGAGTTCTGAAGGAGATAGCTGAAGAGATAGTGGAAGCATTAGCGGTGATCTTTCAGGAATCACTCGAGTCAGGGAGGGTCCCAGAGGACTGGAAAATCGCTAATGTAACCACCCTGTTTAAGAAGGGAGTGAGGCAAAAGACGGGAAATTACAGGCCGATTAGCCTGGCCTCGGTCGTTGGTAAGATTTTAGAGTCCATTATTAAGGATGAGATTTCAGAATACTTGGAAGTGCATGGTAAAATAGGGCAAAGTCAGCATGGTTTCATCAAGGGGAGGTCATGCCTGACAAATCTGTTAGAATTCCTTGAGGAGGTAACGAGTAGGTTGGACAAAGGGGAGCCAATGGATGTTATCTACTTGGACTTCCAGAAGGCCTTTGACAAGGTGCCGCACAGAAGGCTGCTCAGTAAGATAAGAGCCTATGGTGTTAGAGACAAGGTACTAACATGGATAGAAGATTGGCTGTCTGACAGGAAGCAGAGAGTGGGGATAAGGGGGTCCTTCTCAGGATGGCGGCCGGTGACTAGTAGAGTTACGCAGGGGTCAGTGTTGGGACCACAACTTTTCACTTTATACATTAATGATCTAGATGAAGGAACTGAGGGCATTCTGGCTAAGTTTGCAGATGATACAAAGATAGGTGGAGGGACAGGTAGTATTGAGGAGGCGCGGAGGCTGCAGAAGGATTTGGACAGGTTAGCAGAATGGGCAAAGAAGTGGCAGATGGAATACAACTTGGGGAAGTGTGAGGTTATGCACTTTGGTAGGAAGAATAGAGGCATAGACTATTTTCTAAATGGGGAGAGAATTCAGAAATCTGGAGTGCAAAGGGACTTGGGAGTCCTAGTCCAGGATTCTCTTCAGGTTAACTTGCAGGTTGAGTCGGTAGTTAGGAAGGCAAATGCAATGTTGGCATTTATTTCCAGAGGACTAGAATATAAAAGCAGGGATGTGCTGCTGAGGCTTTATAAGGCTCTGGTAAGACCACATTTAGAATATTGTGAGCAATTTTGGGCCCTGTATCTCAGGAAGGATGTGCTGGCCCTGGAGAGGGTTCAGAGGAGGTTCATGAGAATGATCCCAGGAATGAAAGGCTTAACATATGAGGACGTTCGAGGACTCTGGGACTATACTCGATGGAGTTTAGAAGGATGAGGGGGGATCTGATTGAAACTTACAGAATACTTAAAGGCCTGGATAGTGGACATGGGAAAGATGTTTCCATTAGTAGGAGAGACTAGGACCCAAGGGCACAGCCTCAGAGTAGAACAGAGATGAGGAGAAACTTCTTTAGCCAGAGAGTGGTGAATCTATGGAATTCATTGCCACAGAAGGCTGTGGAGGCCAGGTCACTGAGTGTATTTAAGACCGAGATAGATAGGTTCTTGATTGGTAAGGGGATCAAAGGTTACGGGGAGAAGGCGGGAGAATGGGGTTGAGAAACTTATCAGCCATGATTGAATGACGGAGCAGACTCGATGGGCCGAATGGCCTAATTACTGCTCCTATGTCTTATGGTCTTGTGGTCTAACTCTCGATTCCCTTACTGATTAAAAATCTGTTTATCTCAGCCTTGAATATACTTAATGACCCAGCCTCTACAGCCCTCTGTGGTAATGAATTCCACAGATTGACTACCCTCTGAGAGAAGAAATCCCCCCTCAACTCTGTTTTAAATGGGCGCCCCCTTACTCTGAGATTACGCCCTCTGGTCCTAGTCTCTCCCACAAGGGGAAACAACCTCTCAGCATCTACCCCGTCAAGCCCCTAAGAATCTCATATGTTTCAATAAGATCACCTCTCATTCTTCTAAACTCCAATGAGCACAGGCCCAACCTACTCAACCTCTCATAAGAAAATCCCTCCACACTCGGGATCAACCTAGTGAACCTTCTCTGGACTGCCTCCAGTGCCAGTCTATATTTCCTTAGATAAGGGGGCCAAAACTGTTCTATTCTAGTTGTGAAGTTCTGAGAAAGGTTTAGAAGGCAACAAACATTCAAGGACTTTGAAAAGGAGGTTGGAGATAGTGCAGCAAAGTTGGATGCTCAGCAGTTTAATGGGAATAAGATCAAGAGAGCAAGACGGGGTGGGGGGGCGGTCTCTAGGACAAGATGAGCTCAGAGAGGGCAAGAGAAAAACTAGAGAAAGAGGCAAATTCAGGGCTGGGTGGGACAGAGCAGTTTGGATGGGTGGACTAGGGAAGTGGCAGAGACAGCTGATCAGGTGGTTTCAATCTTGGTAACAATTGTGGAGGAGACAGGTTTTTATGAAAATCGGCAGTGGTTTCATGGTCACCATTAGACTTTCAATTCCAGATTTTTATTGAATTCTAATTCCACCATCTGCCTTGGCAGGATTTGAACCCAGGTCCCTAGAGCATTAGCCCAGGTCTCTGGATTACTAGTCTTGTGATAATACCACTACACCACTGCCTTGCAGTCATACCAGGTGAAACAGCCAGGGTGGGGGAGGTTAATGATTTTTTTCTTCATAGGCAGGACCTCGGGATTGAGGATGACTTGCTTCCAGTCAGATTTGATGGGTTCTGAGATGACTGACAAGTCCAATACACGATCTGCAGACTCTGTCACATGTGGGGCATTTGGAGGCTCAGGTAGATGAGTCATTTGAAGGTTTGTGCACTCCCTCCAACACCTTGACTTTGCCTCCTGATGATGTTTCTTGATGTGCTCAGTACCTTCCCGAATGAACTTTCTCCAAGTTGGCCAGGCTCCCATGAGTTGGTGGGTATATTTGACTTCTACAGGGATGCTTTGAGAACACCCCTAAAGCGAGTCAACTGTCCTCCTGGGAGTCTCCTCCAGTGACTGAGCTCTGAGTAGACAGCTTCTTCGGGAGTCTGGTGTCAGGCATATGAACAACATTTCCTGCAGAGTGGAGCTGGTTTTGAGTGATTGGTGCCTCAATCTTTGGCAAGTTGGTTTGGGAGAGGAAGCTGCTGTTGGACCGCCTTTCTTGCCAGTGGATTTGGAGGGTCTTGCAAAGTCACCATTGGTGAAACTTCTCCGGTGCTTTGAGGAATCGAAGGTGGAGGCGAGGATGTAGTTGAGCAAATAGGTAGCTGCAGAAATGTTGTGTATGGAGGGACAAAGGCCAGGCAATTGGAAATTTGAGAGTGCATTTCAAAGGGAACGGGTGGGGGTGAGGGGGGGAGAGTTTTTTCCAGGGTGAATACAGATGAAATAAGAATTAGAGGGGAAGCAGGATGTGCTGGAGAATAATACAAGGTGTGATTTGGTTATAAGGGCCACACCATCACGATGGTCTGAGCAAGGCAAGTGATGGAAGATAGAGCAGGGCAGGAGGCTTCAGTTAGGAGAAGGTGTTGTCACCCTTCAGCCAGGGTTCTATCAAGGCTGAAATGTCGATGCATACATCCACAATCAACTCGTGGATTACAAGGGCCTTGTTCACAAGCAAATAAACATTCTGGAGGAAGACATTGAGAGGAATGGCTAGAACTGGAGCACTGACAGAAACTACTGCATCAGCACGGGGAGGGGAGAATTGGACAAGGAGGAGATTGGCAAAATCAACCCCCATCCAGCAGACAGGGCAAAAAGGTCAGCGAGAGCACAGGATGGGGTAGCTGAGGAAGCAGCGACAAGTGTTTCAAGGGGTCTTTCAGAGAATACCAAGAGAAACACAGAAGGAAACTGTATGCTTTTCTAAGAGGCAGTCAAGTCTGGGATGGCAGCAAGAGGATAGGAAGTTTGGGGAGTGTTGAAGAGCTGGGGTAGGGAATTGGGAGGGCAGAGTACATGAGCGTGGAGAAAGGAAACCTGGCATAACAATAGGAGGGAAGAGTCTAAGAGGGGCAGAGAGGAAAGAAGAAAAAAAGAGGAAAACAATGTGGAAATGAAAATGTTGGGAAATGAAAATGTTGGGCTCAGGTCCAGAGCAATGATGAAGGGGTTTGATGGGGTATCACAGAATTTTTACAGTGCAGAAAGAGGCCATTCGGCCCATCAAGTCTACACAGGCTCTCTGAAGTAGCATCCCACCAAGTCCCACTCCCCTGCCTTATACTCATAACCTTGCACATTCTCTCTGTTAAGGTAGCAATCTAACTCCCTTTTGAATGCCGTGATCAAACCTGCCGCCTCCCTCTCAGGAAGTTTGTTCCAGACTCCAACCACCCTCTGAGCCTTCTTTTCTCCAAGGAAGTTGATTCAGTGATGGTAATGCCATTGAATGTCAAGGGGCGATGGTTGGATTCTCTCTTGTTGGCGATGGTCATTGACTGACACTTGTGTGGCGCGAATGTTACTTGCCACTTGTCAGCCCAAGCCTGGATATTGTCCAGGTCATGCTGCATTTGGACATGGACTGCTTCAGTATCTGAGGAGTCGCAAATGGTGCTGAACATTGTGCAATCATCAGCGAACATCCCCACTTCTGATCTTATGATGGAAGGAAGGTCATTGATGAAGCAGCTGAAGATGGTTGGGCCAAGGACACTACCCTGAGGAACTCCTGCAGTGATGTCCTGGAGATGAGATGACTGACCTCCAACAACCACAACCATCTTCCTTTGTGCTAGATATGACTCTAAACAGCAGGAGTTTTCCCCATGATTCCCATTGATTCCAGTTTTGCTCGGGCTCCTTGATGCCACACTCAGTCAAGTGCTGCCTTGATGTCAAGGGCAGTCACTCTCACCTCACCTCGGGAGTTCATCTCTTTTGTCCATGTTTGAGCCAAGGCTGTAATGAGGTCAGGGGCTGAGTGGCCCTGGCGGAACCCAAAATGGGCATCAGTGAGCAGGTTATTGCTAAGCAAGTGCCGCTTGATTGCACTGTTGATGACCCCTTCCATTACTTTACTGATGGTGGAGAGTAGACTGATGGGGCAGTAATTGGCCAGGTTGGATTTGTCCTGCTTTTTGTGTACAGGACATACCTGGGCAATTTTCCACATAGCCGGGTAGATGCCAGTGTTGTAGCTGTACTGGAACATCTTGGCTAGGGAAGCAGCAAGTTCTGGAGCACAGGTCTTCAGTACTATTGCCGGAATATTGTCAGGGCTCATAGCCTTTGCAGTATCCAGTGCCTTCAGCCATTTCTTGATATCACGTGGAGTGAATCGAATTGGCTGAAGACTGGCATCTATGATGCTGGGGACCTCCAGAGGAGGCCGAGATGGATCATCCACTCGGCACTTCTGGCTGAAGATTGTTGCGAATGCTTCAGCCTTATCTTATCCATATGGAATATAGGCCAGTCGAGTCAAATAGCTTCTTTCTGTGCTGTTACATTCCACATAATTCGAGATAATCATATTGTACAATGTTCCATCGCTCCAACTCTGCAACTAAATAAAGCACTACAATGAGCATAGAACTGGACCAGATTATACCGGTGGACCAATTGATGAAAGGTGCATAGAGAGGGCAGCTATAACATTGTAATTTTTCACAGCTCCCCCCCGATCTCCCACAGCTCACTGGCAGTCAGCATCCCGAGCAGGGGTCACAATAATTGTTTTCCCATGGGCTCATTTTGAGATTTTCTCCAAGGCTGCTTTTTTGATTTTTGGGCACTACTTGAAGGTTAAGCCTCCATTAAAGGATATTGAAGAAACGAGAGACCCGGTGCAGGTTAGGCAGCCATGACAACAATTAAATACTTTTCCTTCATTCATCCTTCCCACCCTGTCATCCTGCTTCAGTGATTGAGATTGAAGCAAACTCCAGGCCTGGAAGGTCAGATTCTTCGGGATTAAGTGGACTTCCAAAATTTTCTACACATCAAAACGCAGACACAATGACAGCCAAAAAAAAGCTTGTATACAGACAGACAGATCATTCTATTGCAGAACCATCTGAAGAAAAGCATAAGGGAACAAATAAAAACTGGAATTCCTCCACAATATTTTTTTCTCCTTGCACCCTGGAGCTCTCCACTTTAAACTTTACTCACAAAATAATTTATTTGACAAATATAGGGGAGGTGGTGGTATAGTCACTGGACTCATTTTCCAGAGACCCAGGGTAATGCTCTGGGGACCGGGGTTCGAATCCCACCATGGCAGATGGTGGAATTTGAATTCAATAAAAATCTGGAATTAAAAGTCTAATGGTGATCATGAAACCATTGTCAATTGTTGTAAAAACCTATCTGGGTCACTAATGTCCTTTAGGGAGGGAAATCTGCCATCCTTACCTGGTCTGGCCTACATGTGACTTCAGACCCACAGCAATGTGGTTGACTCTTAAAAATGCCCTCTGAAAAGGGCAATTAGGGATGGGCAACAAATGCTGGCCTAGCCAGTGATGCCCACATCCCGGGAACAAATAATAAAAATAGATACAGAAGGGGAAGAAAGCCCTCGGAAAGGGTTTAACTTTTTTCTTTGGTTATTGTTGTTCCAGCAATAGTTTGTGAACTTGAAAGCCAGGCTAGGAGAAGGAGGAGGGTTTTAGCAGGAAAAATAAAGATTTTTTTTAAAGAGTTGGAAAATCGGAGCACTAAATAAATAAAATAAGCTGGAAGTGTGTAAGCGAGCAATGTTGCCTGCTGCCTACAGCCTCTCTTTCCCTCTCTTGCCCCGAGAGGCTTCCTTCTCTTCTCCGATTCCCCTCTCCTTGCTCAATGTCTCGCTCTCTCCTCCACTTCCCCTCTCTTTCTCACATTCCCTCTCTCTCACAGATACAGGCAGATACTTTACCTATACTGAATCCACTCTCTTTTCTCAATGGCAGTACCGAGATACCAATTCTCTTCTATAGAAATAGGAGGGCTGTTGTAACTAGGAGCAGGGTGGGAGTTATTTCTAATTTTTTTAAAAGACCCACCTCAGTGCATTGTTGTTGGTGGCAGCCAGAAACAATCCCCTCTCCAACCCCTCAATAAAAACAACACACAACTCCGAAGGAGGGAGAAAGGAATAACTATCCATTGACTCCCAAATTCTGAGGTTCAGCTCTGAAGAAAATTGCTCCTGTCCTTTTGAAAATATCTGACTTTCTTTCCAAATAAAACACATACTTCTTGCAGATCTTACATCCAGCAAAGCACTAGAACTGAAGCAGTTTGATCCACACAGGTAACTTTCCTCAGTTAGAACATTTTGCATTTAACAACTAAAAGCACCAAGGAACAAACACGTCAGGGATCATTCCCACTCCTGATCAATTGATCACATCAGAGGTCATTCCCACTCCTGATCGATGGATCATGTCAGGGATCATTCCCACTCCTGATCAATGGATCATGTCAGGGATCATTCCCACTCCTGATCAATGGATCATGTCAGGGATCATTCCCACTCCTGATCAATGGATCATGTCAGGGATCATTCGCACTCCTGATCAAAGGATCACGCTCAGGGATCATTCCCACTCCTGATCAATGGATCACGCTCAGGGATCATTCCCACTCCTGATCAATGGATCATGCTCAGGGATCATTCCCACTCCTGATCAATGGATCATGCTCAGGGATCATTCCCACTCCTGATCAATGGATCACGTCAGGGATTATTCCCACTCCTGATCAATGGATCATGATCAGGGATCATTCCCACTCCTGATCAATGGATCACATCAGGGATCATTCCCACTCCTGATCAATAGATCACATCAGGGATCATTCCCACTCCTGATCAAAGGATCACGCTCAGGGATCATTCCCACTCCTGATCAATGGATCACGCTCAGGGATCATTCCCACTCCTGATCAATGGATCACACCAGGGATCTTTCCCACTGATCAACGGATCACATCAGGGGTCATTCCTCCTCCTGATCAGTGGATCACATCAGGGATCATTCCTCCTCCTGATCAGTGGATCACATTAAGTATCACCCCCCCAGGTCAGTGGATCATGTCAGGGATAATTTCCCCCTGCTCCTGATCAGTGGATCACATCAGGGATAATTCCTCCTTCTGATTAATGGATCACTTCAGGGATCATCCGCTCCTGATCAGTGGATCACGTCAGGGATCACTCTACCTCCTCTTGATCAGTTGATCACATCAGGGATCATTCCTCCTCCTGATCAGTGGATCACATCAGGGATCATTCCTCCCCCTGATCAGTGGATCACATTAAGTATCATTCTCGCAGGTCAGTGGATCATGTCAGGGATAATTTCCCCCTGCTCCTGATCAGTGGATCACATCAGGGATCATTCCCCCTCCTGATCGAAGGAACAGGTCAGAGATCATTCCCCCTGCTCCTGATCAGTGGATCACATCAGGGATAATTCCTCCTTCTGATCAATGGATCACTTCAGGGATCATCCCCTCCTGAACAGTGGATCATGTCAGGGATCATCCCCCCTCCTCCTGATCAGCGGATCACATCAGGGAGCATTCACCCTCCTGATCAGTGGATCACATAGGGGATCATTCCCCCTCCTGATCAGTGGATCTGGTCAGGGATCATTCCCCCTCCTGATCAATGGATCTGGTCAGGGATCATTCCCCCTCCTGAACAATTGATCATGTCATAGAGATCATTCGCCCTCCTTATTGTTCGGTGAGGTCAGGGATCATTCCTTCTCCTGATCGATGTGGGTGGATCAGGTTAATATATAAAGCCCGTTCTGTATTGTGAAGCACAGAGCTCTCTGAGAATGGTGCACTTACCAAAGTAGACAGGTTTAGTACATTTAGGACAGAATGATGCCATCTTGAAGAATTCCACGTGTCTCTAGCTCTTCGTTTCAGTCCCTCTCACCAAATGGCCTCAATATCTGCTTCACTCACTGACTGACCTCTCTCACAATGTGTACACCTTCCAGACCACTCTGTGTATTTCTATTGCAATCTCTATCTGTGTTTACCTATCCGCAGGGTAACTGAATGGTACTTTGTGCACTATATTAGGAATTGTCAATATCTTTCTCTGGGCTTATATATCCTTATGGTGCTTGCTATCTATGTGATCAGCTCTGTTTCAAGTGTGTCTCTGCCTGTCTGTCTATAGACCTATATCAGCCTGTCACTGTCTCACACTGTGTGTGTGTGTGCGCGCCTGAGGAGGTGTCTCTTTTTCTCTCTCTCTCACACTCTGACCTTCACTGACACTCTCTGACTGTCAGTCTCTCTCTCTCTCTCTGACTGTCACTCTCTCTGACTGTCACACTCTCTCTCTGACGGTCACACTCTCTCTCTGACGGTCACACTCTCTCTCTGACTGTCACACTCTCTCGCTGACTGTCACTCTCTCTCTGTCAGTCTCCCTCTGTCTGACTGTCAGGCTCTCTCTGACTGTCTCTCTGACTGTCAGTCTCTCTCTTTTCTCTGAATGTCAGTCTCTCTCTCTGGCTGTCAGTCTCTCTTTCGCTCTCTGTCAGTCTCCCTCTGTCTGACTGTCAGACTCTCTCTGACTGTCTCTCTCTCTGAATGTCAGTCTCCCTCTCTCTGTCAGTATTCCACTCTCTGACTGACAGTATTCCTCTCTCTCTCTGTCAGTCTCTCTCTGACTGTCAGAGTCTCTCTCTCTGACTGCCAGAGTCTCTCTCTCTGACTGTCAGAGTCTCTCTGACTGTCTCTCTCTGACTACCTCTCTCTCTGATTGTGTGTCTCTCTCTCTGACTACCTCTCTCTCTCTCTTTCTATCTGTCTCTCTATCTTTTTGACTATCTCTCTGTCTGTCTATCTGTCTCTGACTATCTCTGTCTGTCTCTCTCTCTGACTATCTCTGTCTCTAACTGTCTCTCTCTCTCTGACTCTCTCTCTGACTGTCAGCCTCTCACTCTCCCTGTCAGTCTCTCTCTGACTGTCTCTGACTGTCTCTCTCTGACTGCCAGTCTCTCTCTGTCTGTCTCTCTATCTGTCTCTGACTATCTCTCTCTGTCTCTGACTGTCAGAGTCTCTCTCTCTGACTATCTCTGTCTCTGTCTCTCTCTCTCTCTCTGACTCTCTCTCTGACTGTCAGTCTCTCTCTGTTAGTCTCTCTCTGACTGCCAGTCTCTCTCTGACTGTCGCACTCTCTCTGACTGTCGCACTCTCTCTGACTGTCGCACTCTCTCTGACTGTCGCTCTCTCTCTAACTGGCTCTCTGTCAGTCTCTCTCCCTGACTGTCTCTCTCTCTCTGACTGCCAGTCTCTCTCTGACTGTCGGTCTCTCTTTCTGACTGTCAATCTCTCCCTGACTGGCTGTCAGTCTCTCTCCCTGACTGTCTCTCTCTCTCTCTCTGACTGCCAGTCTCTCTCTGACTGCCAGTCTCTCTCTGTTAGTCTCTCTCTCTGACTCAGTCTCTCTCTGACTGTCAGTCTCTCTCTCTCTGACTGCCAGTGTCTCTCTGACTGTCTCTCTCTCTGACTGTCTCTCTCAGCCTCTAACCGTCTCTCTCTCTCTGACTGTCTCTCAGCCTCTAACCGTCTCTCTCTCTCTGACTGCCAGTGTCTCTCTGACTGTCTCTCTCTGACTGTCTCTCTCAGCCTCTAACCGTCTCTCTCTCTCTGACTGTCAGTCTCTCTCTCTCTCTGACTGTCTCTCTCTCAGCCTCTAACCGTCTCTCTCTCTCTGACTGCCAGTGTCTCTCTGACTGTCAGTCTCTCTCTGACTGTCTCTCTCTCAGCCTCTAACCGTCTCTCTCTCTCTGACTGCCAGTGTCTCTCTGACTGTCAGTCTCTCTCTGACTGTCTCTCTCTCAGCCTCTAACCGTCTCTCGCTCTCTGACTCAGTCTCTCTCTGTCAGTCTCTCTCTGACTGTCTCTCTGCCTCTAACCGTCTCTCTCTCTCTGTCAGTCTCTCTCTGACTGTCTCTCTCTCAGCCTCTAACCGTCTCTCTCTGACTGTCAGTCTCTCTCTGACTGTCTCTCTCTCAGCTTCTAACCGTCTCTCTCTCTCTCTCTGACTGTTTCGCTGACTCTGCCTCAGGTTCCGACGGTTAAACTGTTTGTCGCGCGAGCCCTTTTAGCGCCCACCCCGATTTGATCTTCCATTGGTCAGCTTGGCTGTCAGTCATGTGGCTCCCGCCCCCTCCCTCCACGCGGGGCTGTCGATCCGACAGCCCTGACGTATTAATCATCGCAGCCTGGCCTTTTGGGTGGGGGGGGGGGGGCGCAGCTCTCTGATTGGTGGAGGTGAGGATCCGCCTCTCCCCAGCCCAACCCCCGCACCAATAAAGCCGCGCGTGCGCGATCCAGCGGGCCCTCAGGATCTCGGCGGCGGCAGATTGAGGGATTGACCAATGGGAGCCGAGGGCGTGACTGTGCGTGTGTGTGCCGCAGGAGTAGCATTGATTGGCCTTACCAGGAACCAATCAGGTGAAGGCTGCAGGAGACAGTGATAAATTCACTCCGAAACAAAAACAGAATTACCTGGAAAAACTTAGCAGGTCTGGCAGCATCGGCGGAGAAGAAATCAGTTAACGTTTCGAGTCTTCATGACCCTTCGGCAGAACTGAGTACAGTTAGGAGAGGGGTGAAATATAAGCTGGTTTAAGGTGGGGGGGGGGGGAGAGAGAAGTTGAGGGTGGGGTGGTTGTAGGGACAAGCAAGCAGTGATAGGAGCAGATAATCAAAAGATGTCACAGACAAAAGGATCAAAGAGGTGTTGAAGGTGGTGATATTATCTAAGAAAAGTGCTAATTAAGAATGGATGGCAGGACACTCAAGGTACAGCTCTAGTGGGGGTGGGGTGGAAAGACTGACAAGGTTTTAGTTTTAGATTTAAAAATAATAGAAATAGGTGGGAAAAGAAGAATCTATATAAATTATTGAAAAAAAAGGGGGGGAGAAACGGGGTGGGGATGGGGAGGTGCCATAGGTGGGGGTTGAGGAGTAGGGGGTGATGGAGGAGTGGACCAGGGTGTCCTGGAGGGAACGATCCCTACGGAATGCCGTCAGGGGGGGTGAAGGGAAGATGTGTTTGGTGGTGGCATCATGCTGGAGTTGGCAGAAATGGCGGAGGATGATCCTTTGAATGCGGAGGCTGGTGGGGTGATAAGTGAGGACAAGGGGGACCCTATCATGTTTCTGGGAAGGAGGAGAAGGCGTGAGGGAGGATGCGCGGGAGATGGGCCGGACACGGTTGAGGGCCCTGTCAACGACCGTGGATGGAAAACCTCGGTTAAGGAAGAAGGAGGACATGTCAGAGGAGCTGTTTTTGAAGGTAGCGTCATCAGAACAGATGCGACGGAGGCGAAGGAACTGAGAGATGCCACCTATGGCACCTCCCCATGCCCACGCAGAAGATGCAACACCTGCCCCTTCACTTCCTCTCTCCTCACCGTCCAAGGGCCCAAACACTCCTTTCAAGTGAAGCAGCATTTCACTTGCATTTCCCCTAACTTAGTCTACTGCATTCGTTGCTCCCAATGCGGTTTCCTCTACATTGGAGAAACCAAACGCAAACTGGGCGACCGCTTTGCAGAACACCTGCGGTCTGTCCGCAAGAAAGACCTAAACCTCCCTGTCGCCTGCCATTTTAACACTCCACCCTGTTCTCTTGCCCACATGTCTGTCCTTGGCTTGCTGCATTGTTCCAGTGAAGCTCAACGCAAACTGGAGGAACAGCACCTCATCTTCCGACTAGGCACTTTACAGCCTTCCGGGCTGAATATTGAATTCAACAACTTTAGATCTTAAACTCCCCCTCCCCCCATCCCCACCCCGTTTCTCCCCCCTCCCCCTTTTTTTTCAATAATTTATATAGATTCTTCTTTCCCCACCTATTTCCATTATTTTTAAATCTAAAACTAAAACCTTGTTAGCCTTTCCACCCCACCCCCACTAGAGCTGTACCTTGAGTGTCCTGTCTTCCATTCTTAATTAGCACTTTTCTTAGACAAATATCACCACCTTCAACACCTCTTTGATCCTTTTGTCTGTGACATCTTTTGATTATCTGCTCCTATCACTGCTTGCTTATCTCCACAATCACCACACCCTCAACTTCTCTCTCCCCCCGCCCTCCCACCTTAAACCAGCTTATATTTCTCCTTTCTCCTAACTATGCTTCAGTTCTGCCGAAGGGCCATGAAGGCTCGAAACGTTAACTGATTTCTTCTCCACCGATGCTGCCAGACCTGCTGAGTTTTTCCAGGTAATTCTGTTTTTGTTTCGGATTTCCAGCATCCGCAGTAGCTTTTAGCTTTTTGTTTTTATAAATTCACTCCTGGTTGTTCAGCTGAGCAAAGTGTCAGCACCCACAGCATTGCCTGTTTGTGCTGTGCTCCTGGGTCTGACTGTATTCACGTGGCCCTAGCCGGAGGGGCAGTTTCATGGCTGTCACTTATTTTGTTTTGCTGAAACAGGCACAATGTATGTACAACAACAACAGGAAACGCTGGAGAAACTCAGTATTTTTGCCTGTTGTTTTGCCTGCTGTTTCGGCTAAACAAAATAAGTGACAGCCATTCGCTGGCTCGTTCCTCAGGGCAATGCTCTGACCAATCAGAGCAACGGGTTTTGGAGCTCGAGCGTCGGCTGGAGACACGGCGGTGCATCCACGAGGCTGAGGGTTACACGGATAGCACGTTTTTTTACATGTGGTTACCCCGCAGCTTAAGGAAGTGCAGTCGGAGGAGGAATGGGTGACCACCAGTCAGAAGAAGGGAGGCAAGCAGGTAGTCAGGGAAGCCCCAGAGTGCATCTCACTCAAGAACCGTTTCTTTATGTTGAAAAACGGTGAGGGTGAAGGTACCTCTGGAGAGTGCAGCCAGAGCCAAGTTCACCGCGCTGTGGGTGGCTCAGCTGCACAAGGGGGGGGAAGAGAGAGGAAGAGAAATAGTGGTAGGAGACTCAATGGTGAGGACAGTGCTTCTGTGGCCATAGAAATGACTCCAGGATGGTGCATTGCCTCCCTGGGGCCAGGGTCAAGGGTGTCACAGAATGGTGGCAGGGCATTCTGAAGGGGGAGGGTGAACAGTCAGAGGTCATGGTTCTCATTGTTAGACATAGTTAGAAAGAGGGATGAGGCCCTCCAACGAGAATTTAGGGATCTAAATAGCAGATTAAAAAGCAGGACCTCAAAGGTTGTAATCTCTGGATTACTCCCTGTGCCACATGCTAGTGAGTATAGGAATAGGAGGATAGAGAGGATAAATGTGTGGCTGAAGAGATGGTGCAGGAGGGAGGGCTTTAGTTTCCTGATTCACTGGGTCCGTTTCTGGGGAAGGTGGGACCTGTACAAGTCGGACAGGTTGCACCTGAATTGGAACGGGACCAACATCCCGCGGGGAGATTTGCTAGTGTTGTTGGGGGGGTTTTAACCTAATTTGGCAGGGGGTGGGATACAGAAGGGGGTGATGCACAGCCAAATATAGAAGAGAAACCAAGACAGTCTGGAAGGCAGAGCAAATATAGACCTGTTAAGGCACAAGGGAATAATGCAAGGCTGAACTGCATCTATTTTAACGCAAGGAGTCTTGCAAGGAAGGTAGATGAATTGTGGGTGTTGATTAACACATTGGAATATGATATTGTTGCTATTGCAGAGACATAGTTGAGGGAAGGGCAGGACTGGCAGCTCAATATTCCAGGGTATAGAATCTTCAGGTGTGACAGAGGAGTGTGTGAAAGAGGGGACAGCTTTGCACTATTGACCAAGGAGTCAATTACTGCAGTAAGGAGGTATGGTAACTTAGAAGGTTCCTCAAATGAGGCCATATGGGTAGAACTTAAAAATAAAAAGGGAGCAATCACTTTGCTGGGAGTGTAATATAGGCCCCCAAACAGTCAGGGGAGATAGAGGAGCAGATATGTAGGCAAATCTGAGAAGTGTAAAAATAATAGGGTAATAATAGAGTTTCTCATGTGTCGGTGAAGACTCGATGGGCTGAAGGGCCCCTTCTGCACTGTGTGATTCTGTGATAATATTAGGAGATTTCAACTTCCTCAATATTAACTGTGATAGTCTTAGTGTGAAAGGCTTAGAGGAGGTGGAATTCTTAAAGTGTATCCGGGAGAGCTTTTTAAGCCAGTATGTAGAAAGTCCTGCATAAGAAGTGGCGATACTGGACCTAATCTTAGGGAATGAAGCCAGGCAAATGGTAGAAGTGTCAGTGGGGGAGCATTTCGGGGATAGTGACCATAACTCTGTAATATTGAAGGTAGTTATGGGAAAGGACAAAGATGGACCTGAAATAAACTGTCCTGAACTGGGGGAAGGCCGATTTCAATATGATAAGACAGGATCTGGCCCAAGTGGACTGGGAGCAGCTCCTTGTAGGAAAGTCGGCATCAGACCAGTGGAAGTCATTCAAAAAGGAAATAGTGGGAGTTCAGGGCCAACATGCTCCTGTAAAGGTGAAGGGTGGGACCAACAAGTCCAGGGAACCCTGGATGTCAAGGGATATAGAGGATTGGATAAGGAAAAGAAGGAGGCTTATGGCAGATACAGAGGGCTGAAAACAATGGAAGCCCTAGAGGAGTATGGAAAGTGTAGGGGGGGTACTTAAAAAAGTAACCAGGAGAGTGAAGAGGGGCATGAACAAACACTGGCAGGCAAGATAAAGGAAAATCCCAAGGCATTTTATAAATATATTAAGAGCAAGAGGATAACCAGGGAAAAAGTAGGGCCCATTAGGGACCAAAGTGGCAATCTGTGTGTGGAGCCGGAGGACATAGGTGAGGTTTAAAATTATTACTTTTCACCTGTGTTCACTATGGGGAAGGAAGATGTAGATGTAGAAATCATGGAGGGGGACTATGATATACTTGAACAAATTAGCATTGAGAGGGAGGAGGTATTAGCGGTTTTAGCAGGCTTAAAAGTGGATAAATCCCCAGGGCCAGATGTGATGTATCCCAGGCTGCTATGTAAGGCAAGGGAGGAGATTGCAGGGGCTCTGACAGTAATTTTCAAATCCTCTCTGGCCACAGGAGACTTGCCAGAGGACAGGAGGACAGCGAATATGGTACCATTATTCAAGAAGGGTAGTAGGGATAAACCAGGTAATTACAGGTCAGTGAGTCTAACATCAGTGGTAGGGAAACTATTGGAAAAAAATTCTGAGGGACAGGATTAATGTCCACTTGGAGAGGCAGGGATTAATCACGGACAGTCAGCATGGCTTTGTCAGGGGGAGATCATGTCTAACAAATTTGATTGAATTTTTCGAGGAGGTGACTAGTTGTGTAGATGAGGGTAGTGCAGTTGATGTAGTTTATATGGACTTCAGTAAGGCTGTTGACAAGGTCCCGCATGTGAGAATGGTCAAGAAGGTAAGAGCCCATGGGATCCAGGGCAATTTGACAAATTGGATCCAAAATTGGCTTAGTGGCAGGAGGCAGAGGGTGATGGTCGAAGGTTGTTTTTGTGATTTGAAGCCTGTGACGAGTGGTGTACCTCAGGGATTGGTGCTGGGACCCTTGCTGTTGTAATGTACATTAATGATGTAGACGTGAATATAGGAGTATTGGTCAGTAAGTTCGCAGTTGACATGAAAATATTTGGTGTCATAAACAGTGAGGAGGAAAGCCTTAGATTACAGGACAATACATGTGGGCTGGTAAGATGGGCAGAGCAGTGGCAAATGGAATTTAATCCTGAGAAGCGTGAGGTGATGCATTTTGGGAGGACTAACACAGCAAGGGAATACACGATGAATGGTAAGACCCTAGGAAATACAGAGGATCAGAGGGATCTTGGTGTACATGTCCATAGATCCCTGAAGGCAGCAGCACAGGTAGATAAGGTGGTTAAGAAGGCATAGGCAGTGGCATAGAATATAAGAGCAGGGAGGTTATCTTGGAGCTGTATAAATGCTAGTTAGGCCATAGCTGGAGTATTGTGTGCAGTTCTGGTCGCTACACTATAAGAAGAATGTGACTAGTTATGTAGATGAGGGTAGTGCAGTTGATGTAGTCTACATGGACTTCAATAAGGCTTTTGACAAGGTCCTGCTGGGAGAATGGTCAAGAAGGTAAGAGCCCATGGGATCCAGGGCAATTTGGCAAATTGGATCCAAAATTGGCTTAGTGGCAGGAGGCAGGAGGCACCACTGAGAGGGTGCAGAGAAGATTCACCAGGATGTTGCCTGGGCTGGAGCGTTTCAGATATGAAGAAAGACTGGATAGGCTGGGGTTGTTTTCCCTGGAGCAGAGAAGGCTGAGGGGGGACCTGATTGAGGTGTATAAAATTATGAGGGGCTTAGATAGGAAGAAACTTTTCCCCTTAGTAGAGGTGTCAATAACCAGGGGGCATAGATTTAAGGTAAGGGGCAGGAGGTTTAGAGGGGATTTGAAGAGGGATTTTTTCACCCAGAGGGTGTTTGGAATCTGGAACACACACTGCCTGAGGGGGTGGTAGAGGCAGAAACCCAAATAACATTTAAGAAGTATTTAGATGAGCATTTGAAATGCCATAGCATACAGGGCTCCGGGCCAAGGGCTGGAAAATGGGATTGGAATAGATAGGGGCTCGATGGCCGGCATAGACACGATGGGCCAAAGGGCCTGATTCTGTGCTGTACAGTTCTATGATTCTAAGCTGCCTAGTTTAAATTTCAAACAATGCTTGCTGGTTAACTGTCAGTCACCATCAGTGGTGCATTCTCCATGGCAATGCCACTTGCCAACTAATCTTCACTCTCTTCACATACGGTATAAATTGTTGTTTTCCTCCTTATATTGGTATTCTTTTGAGTGTCCTGATGAGTGCAATACAAAAAGCTTAGGCTTGTCTCTCTTTTCAGCAATACTCAAGTTCTGTACTACCAAATGACTATTAGGCTAGTAACAGTCAAAACCAATTACCTGGCCTGCTTGGCTCTGACTATGAGGTGGTGTGATGGTCAGTAAAGGGTTAAAAATGGAGTTTGGCAAAGTCCCTGTGCACAGAAACACTAGAAATCCCTAAAGATGAAACCGAAGAACAAAGACATTTCCCACATGGTGTGAAAGACCAAGGGCAGGATTTTCCCCTCGTCCAGTGGCCCAGGAGCAGCCTTGAAACTGACTGCTGCCTCCGATGGGGCCCGGACCACAATTTCACACTGGCAGGCCAGTTAAGGCCCCCCCCGCTTGAGTGTGAAACGTGGCTCCACGCTGACCAGGGGCCTGTCAGCCGCAGGGTCCAATGGCGACCCAGCAGGTGGTTTAAATATGGCCCCGGCAGCCCCAGAAAGGCTGCCAGGGAAGGACGTCTGTCTGCCGTTGTAACGATGGAGTCGAGTGCCAGGCGGGAGGGCAGGTCAGGGTGGGCACTCTGTCCCCCTCGCTTTTCTGATGAGGGCCTCGTTGTCCTCCTGGAGGAGGTGGCTGCCCAGAGGGACACCCTTGTCCCCCAGAGATGGGAGGAAGAGGCCACCACACCTCACCAAGAGGGCATCGGAGAAGGTGGCAGCCCGGGTGAGCAGCCATGATGTGGTGCGGTGCACATGGGTGCAGTGCCGGAAGCGATTCAATGACCTGCTGCACTCGGGAAGGGTGAGCACTGTGTTGGCGTGGGTCAGTGTGGAGAAGTGTTAAGGTCTGGCCGTCTCCCCCGTGGAGCTCAGGGGTGTTAGAGTCTGAGTGCCAACTGTCAATGACACCGGAGCTGGCCAAGGGGGTGAGCCCTGGCTGCTTGGACTGAGTGCCTTGCGGCTCGAGGGCCACGACTCGGACATGCCCTGCGAGGTGTTCCTCAGCTGGGATTGGCCAGGCTGCAATGGTGCTGCAGGTAGAGAGTGGACCAATCAATGCTCCTCTAATGCTTCAGGGGAAGACGAGCCAGAACCAAGCTGAGAGGTCACATTCGGGCTGAGGGCCACCAACCTGCTGCTGGTCTCCCGGTTCAAGCAGGACGCTCTGGAACTGGAGAGCTGGCACGCTCCCCTTGCAACCGGGCGTGGAGAGGCAGGGGTACCAGATGAAGGTAAGAGTGCAGTGCACAGAGGTGAGACTTTCGGATTGTGCAAACATTCTGTTGTCGTCCCTTCATTGATGGAAGCCTCGGTCCTGGAGTCCCCATTGGAAGACGATGGCACCATGATGCAGATCTCCATTGTCTCACCAGGGTGCCTGGCATGCACAGTGACAGAGTGATGACCTTAACTAATGACATGTCCTTCTTCTCCCTTTTAGGGTCACCAGCAGGTGTCTGATCCACAGACCCGGAAGGGCCACCCATGACACCGGAGGACCACTGGGCGTCATTTTCACCTGCATCACACCCGCCCACTGAAGCAGGCACCAGCACAGATACCAGCACCTCGGTGGGCATTAGAGCAATGGCTAGTATCTTGGTGCACATTGGTGAGGGCACTTCACAGTTGCTTGAGGTGCTGGCAGAGGCAGAGAGTGCTCAGGGCGCCGGGAGTTGGAGGGCTGCTGGAGACCAGGACGATGTTCAGTCAGTGGCTGATGTTGGGCCTCCAGAGTTGTCCATTAGGCGGCAGATGCTGGATGTCCAGCGGGGTGTGAGGGAGGATCTGGCGGAGATCCATGAGGGTCTGTGTGCCATGGTCTCCGTGATGGAGGAGTCCATGTGGAGCCTGGGCACTGCATTGACTGTCATGGGCGATTGCAGTGCCTCCTCCATTGGGACAGTGGTGACTCTCATGGAGAGGCAGCTCCAGAGACAGAATCAGGGGTTCCTGGGGTTGTGCTGGGACCTGCAGCCCTCACACAGGCACTGACCTCAGCTGGTCAGTGTCCATGCGGGAGATGGATGAGGCACCCAGTATCCCAGCTAGGTGCCCGTCCATCAATGGTGAGCAGGGAGGTCCACAGCGACCTCACATTGGCGCACGTGCTGTCTGTCGTCTCTGCAGGCTCCTCTCAGGGCGCTCTGGATGATGGCAGCAGCTCCTCCACCCTCTCTGCCAGTGACCGTGGCATCCGATGAGGCTGCGGTGACTAGGGAGATGCCAGCTGTGGCACTGGTCACTCCCTCCCAGGTGGGGCCAGCACAGGCTCAACTGGCCAGAGGACAGCCGCCAAGGTCATCAAGGCCAACAGGACAGCAGAGTCAGCAGCTGTCTCCAACGTCAGTGCCAGCGAGGGGTCAGCACCAAGATGTAGCACTCACAGATGTAACTTAAAGGCACCATGAGCACAAGAGAGACAGGTCACGGATGATTTTATATTAATTTATGTTTACTTTATCTATACTCATCTGGGAATGAAGACCAGAGAGGTTTATGGAAATAGTTTTGAATTGTTAAAATGAGATAAATTTTGTTTCTTTTTTTTATTCATTCACAGGATGTGGGCTTTGCTGGCTGGGCCAGCATTTATTGCCCATCCCTAGTTGCCCTTGAGAAGGTGGTGGTGAGCTGCCTTCATGAACCGCTGCAGTCCATGTGGTGTAGGTACACCCACCGTGCTGTTAGGAAGGGAGTTCCAGGATTTTGACCCAGCGACAGTGAAGGAACGGTGATATATTTCCAAGTCAGGATGGTGAGTAACTTGGAGGGGAACTTCCAGGTGGTGGTGTTCCCATCTATCTGCTGTCCTTGTCCTTCTAGATGGTAGTGGTCGTGGGTTTGGAAGGTGCTGTCTAAGGAGCCTTGGTGAATTCCTGCAGTGCATCTTGTAGATGGTACACACACTGCTGCTACTGTGTGTCGGTGGTGGAGGGAATGAATGTTTGTGGATGTGGTGCCAATCAACTGGCTGCTTTGTCCTGGATGGTGTCAAACTTCTTGAGTGTTGTGGGAGCTGCACTCATCCAGGCAAGTGGAGAGCATTCCATCACACTCCTGACTTGTGCCTTGTGGATGGTGGACAGGCTTTGGGGAGTCAGGAGGTGAGTTACTCGTCGCAGGATTCCTAGTCTCTGACCTGCTCTTGTAGCCACAGTATTTATATGGCTAGTCCAGTTCAGTTTCTGGTCAATGGTAACCCCCAGGATGTTGATAGTGGGGGATTCAGTGATGGTAATGCCATTGAACATCAAGGGGTGATGGTTGGATTCTCTCTTGTTGGATTTGTCCTGATTTTTGTGTACAGGACATAGCTGGGCAATTTTCCAAATTGCTGGGTAGATACCAGTGTTATAGCTGCACTGGAACAGCTTGGCTAGGGGCATGGCAAGTTCTGGAGTCTTCAATACTATTGCCAAAATATTGTCAGGGCCCATAGTCTTTGCAGCATCCAGTGCCTTCAGCCGTTTCTTGATATCACGTGGAGTGAATCGAATTGGCTGAAGACTGGCATCTGTGATGCTGGGGACCTCTGGAGGAGGCTGAGATGGATCATCCACTCGGCCCTTCTGACTGATGATTGTAGCAAATGCTTCAGCCTTATCTTTTGCACTTATGTGCTGGGCTCCTCCATCATTGAGGGTGGGGATATTTGTGGAGTCTCCTCCTCCTTCAGTGCGTTGTTTAATTGTCCATCACCATTCATGACTAGATGTGGCAGGGCTGCAGAGCTTAGATCTGGAGTGCACTGTCTGAGAGTGTGGTGGAGACAGGGTCAACCGAGTGGTTAGGATCTGGAATGCACTGTCTGAGAGTGTGGTGGAGGCAGGGTCAATCGAGTGGTTAGAATCTGGAATGCATTGTCTGAGAGTGAGGTGGAGACAGGGTCAATCGAGTGGTTAGGATCTGGAACGCACTGTCTGAGAGTGTGGTGGAGACAGGGTCAATGGACACATTTTGCTAAGTGGCCTCCTCTTGTCCTATAATCATTCTATAATTCATTCACAACCATGCTCCCTCTTCCATGTGTATGTATATTCTCTTTGTTGGTCCCACTCTTGATTTTTTGAACTTTTTACTATTTACATTTGCAGAGCAATCAGCAACATCCTTTATTAGAATCAAAAACAAAAACAAAAGTAGCTGGAGAAACTCAGCAGGTCTGACAGTATCTGTGGAGAGGAAGACAGAGATAACGTTTCTAGTCTGTAAGACTGTCATCTGGCCTCAAAACGTTAACTCTGTCTTCCTCTCCACAGATGCTGTCAGACCTGCTGGGATTTTACAGCTATTTTTGTTTTTGTTATTGTTTCAGATCTCCAGCATCCGCAGTATTTTGCTTTTATCCCTTATTAGAATGGTGGGATGGTACCTATTTGCCTCCTCCTTTACCAAGATGGCGCCGTGCGCTTTGTGGTTGGAAGGATTTCGCCTTCACAATGCTGTATCACACCTAATGCGCATGTTCCCCTTTACAAAGATGGACAATGCCTTTCCGCCTGAGCCGTTGACACTGCAATACCTATACAAATATGGCACACAGTCTGCACTGCGCATGCGCCTCCTTTACCAAGGTGGCCGGTTTGCCACTGTCAATGCCGCTGATGCTGCAGCTTTACAAAGATGGCGATACCGTTGGTCCCTGTCCCGATGGCCATCCCCGCTGAGCTCCGGCTTTGCCGCCGTTTCCCTGCCCAACTCCACCCGCTGCAGGTTCTCATTCCCAGTGCGGCCTCCTTGGCCTTGAGCTCGGGCCCCCGGCCCAGCCCAGGCTCTGCCTGCGTCCTTTCCCTGAGAACCGACCCAGCCTGGGCCTCAGGTCCCGGTCTCTTCATCTCTGCCACCGTCACCGAGGAGGAGCCGCCGGCGGAGGCAGAGCCCGGGGCCGGGGCCGGGGCCGGGGCTGGGGAGCAGGGGGACAGGGGGCCCGGGCCCAGGGAGCAGGGGGACAGGGGGCCCGGGCCCAGGGAGCAGGGGGACAGGGGGCCCGGGCCCAGGGAGCAGGGGGACAGGGGGCCCGGGCCCAGGGAGCAGGGGGACAGGGGGCCCGGGCCCAGGGAGCAGGGGGACAGGGGGCTCGGGCCCAGGGAGCAGGGGGACAGGGGGCCCGGGCCCAGGGAGCAGGGGGACAGGGGGCTCGGGCCCAGGGAGCAGGGGAACAGGGGGCCCAGGCCCAGGGAGCAGGGGGACAGGGGGCCCGGGCCCAGGGAGCAGGGGGACAGGGGGCCCGGGCCCAGGCCCAGGGAGCAGGGGGACAGGGGGCCCGGGCCCAGGCCCAGGGAGCAGGGGGACAGGGGGCCCGGGCCCAGGGAGCAGGGGGACAGGGGGCCCGGGCCCAGGCCCAGGGAGCAGGGGGACAGGGGGCCCGGGCCCAGGCCCAGGGAGCAGGGGGACAGGGGGCCCGGGCCCAGGGAGCAGGGGGACAGGGGGCTCGGGCCCAGGGAGCAGGGGGACAGGGGGCCCAGGCCCAGGGAGCAGGGGGACAGGGGGCCCGGGCCCAGGGAGCAGGGGGACAGGGGGCCCGGGCCCAGGGAGCAGGGGGACAGGGGGCTCGGGCCCAGGGAGCAGGGGAACAGGGGGCCCGGGCCCAGGGAGCCGGGTGCTGGGGTCCCCCTCCGGATCTACACCAGCAGACTCTTCCCCAAACATTATGGCCTGTGGGTGGAGGATGAAGTGGAGGAGGAGTCCCCAGGCCTGGGGGGTGCCCTGGCCTGCCTGCGGGTCTCCCTGGTACAGTCAGTACCCACCCTGACCAAGGTGGTGTTGGGCGCCCGCAGCAAAGCCAGCCTGTGCTGGGCTGGTTCCCAGAGCTTTGCCAATGGTCTTCTGATCCTGACTTGCCAGCGGCAGCAGATTCTGCTGCGGCAGGGGGACGCCCCCACTGTGCCCTATCACCCCTTGTTCGGGGAGGACAGTGGCGAGGTCTTTGCCCACCTCTTGGAGCTGGTTGTCCTGGAGTGCCAGCCTGTCCTGCAAGGTCTCCTCTCTGTCAACACCAGCCTGGTGCTCACTGACTTCAGGGATCCCAACCAACACGCCAATGAGCTCCAGTCAGCCAGGCTACTCCAGCCACTCTATGTTTCTGATTTTGCCCATTACACTCGTGCACTTTGGGGCTCAGGCCTTGTGCTGGAGCCTGGCAAAACCCTAGACTCTGATATGGTGACTTTCCTACAGGCCTTGGAGTGCAGGCTGGAGGTGATGGTGGCTGACTTGCCTGGACTGGCCGACAGCGGGAAGCTTCAACCCAGTGCCATGGCTGGTGAACACCGCGGCCTGGATGCTGATAACCTGCTGGTCCTAACCAAGCCAGCTCTACAACAACTGGGTCTTTTCAATGGTGAGTGGGTCCTCATCTCCATCCTGGAGCCGGCTGTGGAGAAGGAGCGGGGTATAGCTCCCGAAACCGAGGCAGCACGCTCCAGTCGGAGTGTGGAGCCAGGGAGCTGCAGCAGCCCCAGGGCATTGGGAAGCAACTCCGCTCGATGGCTGAACGGACGGCTTGCCTCTGTGCTCGTGGTGGAAGTGGCAAACAGTGCCCGGCTGGAGCTGGCAGACAACATGGCGGCGATCTCACATACGCTATGGTTTAACATCTCCAAAGGATCCCCAGTGCCAATCTCCAACAGGACGCTGAAAGTCAAGGTGGGGAACTGGAACTTGCTTTCTGCTCAATCGTTTTGGAAATTTGTGGACTAGCCTCTCTGAGAAGTGACCCAGCAAGATTTCGGCGTTCACCAGTGTCCTGGAGGGAAGGGAAGTCACCACTCGAACCTGCTCTGACTAAACTGACTCCCCTCCAACATCCCCACACAAACAGGAGGTCACAGAGCCCCTTCAGCCTGTCACACAGGAACAGGAGGAGGCCATTCAGCCCTTCAAGCCTGTCACTCCTCACTGGCTCCCTCCTCCTCCCACCCCAGGATGGATCTGCCCCTCAGTGGCTGTTTCACCCCCACCCCCACCCCCGCGGAGAGAGCTGCCCCTCAGTGGCTGTTTCCCCCCCACCCCCGCGGAGAGAGCTGCCCCTCAGTGCCTCCCCACATGCCCGAGGACAGAGCTTCCCCTCAGCGTCTCTTCCTCTGTCCCTCGGCGCTGCAGTGAATGGATACTGAAGGTATCTTGTTGTGTTGCAGCGTTTGTACCGGCCATCCTGTGTGGAAAAGCAGCTGAAGGATAGTCGTTCAGCACTGTCTGTCCCTCCATTGGCAAAGGAACTACATGTGAAGGTGATCTTCTCGCCAACATACAATGCCAGAGATGTGTATGACGGTGTACTGTTTGAGCATTTTAAAACACAGAGGTTAGTGCTCAGAGTACATATGTGTATGTGAGCGCAGAGATGGGTGTGAGTAGGGGCAGTTATTCCCAAGGTTCGATAGGGTTAGTGCGGATATTCCAGAGGTTAGAGAGTGTTAGTGTGGATATTCCAGAGGTTAGACAGGGTTAGTGTGGATATTCCCGAGGTTAGAGAGTGTTAGTGTGGATATTCCCAAGGTTAGAGAGTGTTAGTGTGGATATTCCCGAGGTTAGAGAGTGTTAGTGTGGATATTCCAGAGGTTAGAGAGTGTTAGTGTGGATATTCCCGAGGTTAGAGAGTGTTAGTGTGGATATTCCCGAGGTTAGAGAGTGTTAGTGTGGATATTCCCGAGGTTAGAGAGTGTTAGTGTGGATATTCCCGAGGTTAGAGAGTGTTAGTGTGGATATTCCCGAGGTTAGAGAGTGTTAGTGTGGATATTCCCGAGGTTAGACAGGGTTAGTGTGGATATTCCCGAGGTTAGACAGGGTTAGTGTGGATATTCCCGAGGTTAGAGAGTGTTAGTGTGGATATTCCCGAGGTTAGAGAGTGTTAGTGTGGATATTCCCGAGGATAGAGAGTGTTAGTGTGGATATTCCCGAGGTTAGACAGGGTTAGTGTGGATATTCCCGAGGTTAGAGAATGTTAGTGTGGATATTCCCGAGGTTAGAGAGTGTTAGTGTGGATATTCCCGAGGTTAGAGAGTGTTAGTGTGGATAATCACGAGGTTAGCGAGTGTTAGTGTGGATATTCCCGAGGTTAGAGAGTGTTAGCGGATATTCCCGAGGTTAGACAGGGTTAGTGCGGATATTCACGAGGTTAGAGAGTGTTAGTGTGGATATTCCCGAGGTTAGATAGTGTTAGTGTGGATATTCCCGAGGTTAGAGAGTGTTAGTGTGGATATTCCCGAGGTTAGACAGGGTTAGTGTGGATATTCCCGAGGTTAGAGAGTGTTAGTGCGGATATTCCCGAGGTTAGACAGGGTTAGTGCGGATATTCCCGAGGTTAGAGAGTGTTAGTGTGGATATTCCCGAGGTTAGACAGGGTTAGTGTGGATATTCCCGAGGTTAGAGAGTGTTAGTGTGGATATTCCCGAGGTTAGAGAGTGTTAGTGTGGATATTCCCGAGGTTAGAGAGTGTTAGTGTGGATATTCCCGAGGTTAGACAGAGTTAGTGTGGATATTCCCGAGGTTAGACAGGGTTAGTGTGGATATTCCCGAGGTTAGAGAGTGTTAGTGTGGATATTCCCGAGGTTAGAGAGTGTTAGTGTGGATATTCCCAAAGATAGAGAGTGTGAGTGCGGATATTCCCGAGGTTAGACAGGGTTAGCTTATGCGCTGTCCCAGCGCCGGTCTTCCGGGTTTACGCGCTCCCCTGATATACCCACGCTCACAGGCTCCTGGTATTCCTGCAGTTACACAGGCAGCTGGTATTGCTGTAGTTCCACAGGATCCTGGCAGTACCACATTTACTCCCGATATTCCCACATATACACGGGCTGCCGGTATTCCTGTGGTGCACCAGCTCTTGGGCTATGTGGGTCAGCTGTGAGCCCTGGTTAAATTCTGTGCTTTGTGTTTATGATACAGGCTTGTCCATTTGGGAGACGTGTTGTGTGTTCGGACTCGGGGTAAGGCAGAGTTCATTGCGAGCTGTTCTGAAAGATGCGTGAGGTAAGGGAGTGTATCTGTCGCTCTGCGTGTGAGTCTGTATATTTCTATTGTCTGTGCACTCTCTTTCTCTCTCTCTCGCTCTCTGCTCTCGCTCTCATTCTGTGTGTGTCCAAGACCCGCTGCACCAAGTCCAGTTCCCTATTTCCTTTGCATTACTGCTTTAAAGGCACTAGATAAATACGAGTTCTTCATTCTGTCCCTGGAGCTGCCTGTTTCGCCTGGGTTGCCAGGTGCTGTTCCTATTCTCCTTGCTGGCGTTCCTCCTGACCTACCAGCTTTGCCACTTCCTGTCCTGCCATGCTGTACTCCTCTGAACGGTTTCTGTCCTTCCTTACAGGTGGCCCGTGCTGTACCTGAAAGTGAGATCTGTGTCTGGGGACGGAGATTCTGACATGGTCTCTGGGTTCCTGGCGGACACTGAGCACACATCCCTCTACTTGGTAAGTCCCTTGGTTTGACTACACTTGAAGCACTGTGCCCGGTTATAGTCACAAAAAGATTTACTAAGGTGACTCTGGTCATCGTCGCTGGCTGCCCCGCAACCCGAGGGTGACATTGACTCAGGGTGACACTGTTCATGTTGTGACTGAGCTGGGAGGTTCTCAATCTGTAGATCTGCTGGCACATGGGGCAGGAGGTTCCACCAGGTAGTGGGATCCAAAGTGCAGGATTTGCTTCCTCCCTTCCGTTGTCCTGCCTCATCATTAAGACGTTGGGATTGAATGTGTGCTTGATGGACAAGTTGTCACCATTTTGAACGATTGATAGTGAACTTCGCCCAGTCATTAATCTCAACGCTGCCTCACTTCAAGGAGACTTTCAGAGTATCTCTGAAGCCTGGACTGAGAGGTGATAAATGTTGGAGAAGACTGATTAGGTTGGTCTTCACTCTGGAAAACAGAAGGCCTGAGGAAACACTTCAAAGTGATCATTATGGGATGTGGGCTTCGCTGGCTGGGCCAGCATTTATTGCCCATCCCTAGTTGCCCTTGAGAAGGTGGTGGTGAGCTGCCTTCTTGAACCGCTGCAGTCCGTTTTAGGGAGGCAGTGGTGTAGTGGACTTGTCACTGGGCTGCTAATCCTCTGGGATGGCAGATGGTGGAATTTGAATTCATCAAAAATCTGGAATTAAAGAAGTCTAATGATGACTGTGAGACCGTTACCGATTGTCATAAAAGCCCATCTGGGTCAGAGAAGGAAATCTGCCGTCCTTCTTGCCTGGTCTGGGCTACCTGTGACCCCAGACCCACAGAAATGTGGTTGACTTTTAAATGCCCCTTGAACAAGAGCAGTTGGGGACGGGCAATAAAGGCTGGCTGAGCCAGTGACACCCACATCCCACGGTGCTGTTAGGGAGGGAGTTCCAGGATTTTGACCCAGCGACAGTGAAGGGACGGTGATATATTTCCAAGTCAGGATGGTGAGTGACTTGGAGAGGAATTTCCAGGTAGTAGTGTTCCCATCTATCTGCTGCCCTTGACTGTCTAGATGGTAGTGGTCGTGGGTTTGGAAGCTGCTGTCTAAGGAGCCTTGGTGAGTTCCTGCAGTGCATCTTGTAGATGGTACACACACTGCTGCTACTGTGCGTCGGTGGTGGAGGGAGTGAATGTTTGTGGATGGGGTGCCAATCAATTGTGCCTTGTAAACAGCGAACAGACTTTGGGGAGTCAGGAGGTGAGTTACTCGCTACAGGTTTCCTAGTTTCTGACCTGCTCTCGTAGCCACAGTATTTATATGGCCAGTCCAGTTCAGTTTCTGGTCAATGGTAACCCCCAGGATGTTGATGGTGTCGATTCAGTGATGGTAATGCCATTGAACATCAAGAGGCGACTGTTAGATTCTCTCTTGTTGGAGATGGTCATTGCTTGGCACTTGTGCAGTGCGAATGTTACTTGCCAATTGTCAGCCCAAGTGTGGATATTGTCCAGGTCTTGCTGCATTTGGACATGGACTGCTTCAGTATCTGAGGAGTCTCGAATGGTGCTGAACATTGTGCAATCATCAGCGAACATCCCCACTTCTGACCTTATGATGGAAGGAAGGTCATTGATGAAGCAGCTGAAGAAGGTTGGGCCGAGGACACTAACCTGAGGGACTCCTGCAGTGATGTCCTGGAACTGAGATGACTGACCTCCAACAACCACAACCATCTTCCTTTGTGCTAGGTATGACTCCAACCAGCGGAGAGTTTTCCCCTGATTCCCATTGACTCCAGTTTTGCTAGGGCTCCTTGATGCCACACTCGGTCGAATGCTGCCTTGATGTCAAGGGCAGTCACTCTCACCTCACCTCGGGAGTTCAGCTCTTTTGTCCATGTTTGAACCAAGGCTGTAATGAGGTCAGGAACTGAGTGGCCCTGGCAGAGCCCAAATTGGGCATCAGTGAGCAGGTTACTGCTGAGCAAGTGCCGCTTGATAGCACTGTTGATGACCCCTTCCATGTTATTGTTATGTTATTGATGATGAGGTTGCAATTGTCAAGGTAGGAGCCCTGCCTCGTGAGTGTGCTAATTTTTTGGTATCTCTTTCAGGATGGTTGTGGTAACAGCTATATCCCCTGTGCTGTTGCATCCAATGGTCATCAATTCTGGGGCAGCTCATCTCTCCCTGGACTGAGCAACACTGTGGACACACTGTGTAGCATCATGCAGCCCTATCTGCACAATGGGTTAGTATTGGGGAGAAATGTATACGGAGCTTTACTCTTTGTCGAACCCTATTTTTGTTTTAGAAACTAGGGGCAGGAATAGGCCATTCGGCCCTTCGAGCCTGCTCTGCCATTCAATTTGATCATGGCTGATCCTCTATCTCAATGCCATACTCCCACTTTCTCTCCATACCCCTTGATGCCCCTAATACCCAAAAATGTATCAATTTCTTTCTTGAATATACTCAGTGACCCGGCCTCCACAGCTTCTGTGATAGAGAATTCCACAGGTTAACCACCCTCTGAGTGAAGAAATATTTCCTCATCTCAGTCCTAAATGGCCTGCCCCATATCCTGAGACTGTGGCCCCTGGTTCTAGACCCCCCAGCCACAGGAAACATTCTCCCTGCATCTAGTCTGTCTAGCCCTCTTAGAATTTTATACATTTCAATCAGATCCCCTCTCATCCTTCTAAACTCTACTGAATACAGGCCTAGTGAGCCCAATCTCTCCTCATACAACAGTCCTGCCATCCCCGGTATCAGCCTAATGAACCTTTGCTGCACTCCCTCTATGGCAAGTATATCCCTTCTTAGGTAGGAAGACCAAAACTGCACACAATACTCCAGATGTGGTCTCACCAAGGCCCTGTATAACTGCAGTAAGACATTCCTACTTCTGAACTCAAATCCTTTTGCAATGAAGGCCAACATACCATTTGCCTTCCGAATTGCTTGCTGCACCTGCCTGTTTACTTTCATTGACTGGTGTACAAGGACACCCAGATCCTTTGTACATCCACATTTCCCAATATATCACCATTTAAGTAATAATCTGCCTTTCTGTTTTTCACACCAAAGCGCATAACTTCACATTTATCCACATTATACTGCATCTGCCATGTGTTTGCCCACACACACAGCGTGTCTAAATCGCCCTGAAGCCTCCTTGCATCCTCCTCACAGCCCCGCCCAGTTTTGTGTCATCAGCAAACTTGGAAATACTGCATTTGGTTTTCTCATCCAAGCCATTTATATATATACTGAATAGCTGGGGCCCAAGCACTGAACCCTGTGGTACACAACTAGTCACCGCCACCCGTAAAACGGCTCATTTATTCCCACTCTCTGTTTCTGGTCTGTCAACCAATTCTCAGTCCGTGCCAGTATCTTACCCCAGATCCCATGTGCTTTAATTTTGCCCACTAAGCTCTTATGTGGGACCTTATCAAAAACCTTCTTGAAATCCAAATACACCACATCCACTGGTTCTCCCTTATCTATTCTACGAGTTATATCCTCAAAAAATTCCAGTAGATTAGTTAAGCATGATTTCCCTTTCATAAACCCATGCTGACTTTGTCTCATCCCGTTAATATTTTCCAAGTGTTCTGTTTCCATGTCTTTTATAATAGACTCTAACATTTTCCCCCCTACTGATGTTAGGCTGACTGGTCTGTAATTCTCTGTGTTTTCTCTCCCTCCTGTTCTAAATAGTGGGGTTACATTTGCCACCCTCCAATCTGTAGGAAATGCTCCAGAGTCTATAGAATTTTGGGAGATGACCACCAATGCATCCAATATTTCCAGGGCCACTTCCTTTAGTGCTCTGGGATGTAGATTATCAGGCCCTGGGGATTTTACAGCCTTTAACCCCATTAATTTCTCTAGCACCATTTTTTTATTCATACTGATTTTCTTCAATTCCTCCCTCTCACTAGACCCTTGGTTCCCTAACATTTCTGGGAAATTATTTGTGTCCTCTTTTGTGAAGACAGAACCAAAATGTGTGTTCAATTCTTCTGCCATTTCTTTTTTCACCATTATAATTTCCCCCGTTTCTGACTGTAAGGGACCTACATTTGTCTTTGTTAATCTTTTTCTCTTCACGTATTTATAGAAGCTTTTACAATCAGTTTTTATGTTCCCTGCAAGTTTACTCTCATACTCCATTTTCCCCTTCTTGATCAATCTTTTTGTCCACTTTTGCTAAATTCTAAACTGCTCCCAATCCTCAGGCTTGTTGCTTTTTCTGGCAGTTTTATATGTCTCCTCTTTGGATCTAATACTATCCCTAATTTCTTTTGTAAACCATGGTTGAGCCACCTTTCCTGTTTTCTTTTTGCGCCAGACAGGAATGAATAATTGTTGTAATTCATGCATACGTTCCTTAAATATTAGCCATTGCCTATCCACTGTCAACCCTTTTAGTAAGGTTCCCCAATCCATCATTGCCAACACACGTCTCATACTCTCGTAGTTCACTTTATTTAGATTCAGGACTCTAGTTTCGGATCCAACTTCTTCACTCTCCATCTTAATAAACAATTCTATCATTTTATGGTCGTTCTTCTCCAAGGGAACCCGCACAACAGGTTTGTTAATTAATCCTTTCTCATTGCACAATACCGAGTCTAGGATAGCCTGCTCTCCAGTTGGTTCCTCAATATATTGGTCTGAAAAACCATCACGTATACACTCCAGGAAATGCTCCTCCACAGTATTATTGCTAGTTTGGTTTGTCCAATCTATATGTAGATTAAAGTCGCCTATGATTACAGTTGTACCCTTATTGCATGCGTCTCTAATTTCCTATTTAATGCCTTCCCTTAAATCTCCATTACTGTTTGGGGGCCTATAGACAACCCCCACCAATGTTTTCAGCCCCTTGGTGTTTCTTATCTCCACCCAAACAGACTCCACATCATGATTTTCTGAGCCAATATCCTTCCTCACTATTGCATTGATTTCCTCCTTTACTAACAGTGCTGCCCCACCTCATTTCCCTATTTGTCTGCCCTTCCTAAATATTGAATATCCCTGGATGTTCAGTTCCAATCCTTAGTCCCTCTGCAGCCATGTCTCTGTAATTGCAACTATATCATAACCATTTATATCTATTTGTGCTGTTAATTCATCGACCTTATTGTGGATGCTCTGCACATTAAGATACAATGTCTTTTAGACTTGTCTTTTTAACCTTGTTGGTCATCTTAGCTTTATTTTGCACTATGACCCCATTTGTTTTTTGCCCGTGTTTTTTCTGCCTTCCATTTTGGCTTCTTACTTTTCTGTCTTTCATTTCTATCCTTGTTTCCCCCTCCTCTGTCTCCCGGCTCAGGCTCCCATCCCTCTGCCATTCTAGTTTAAACCCTCCCCGACCGCACTAGCAAACACCCCCTCCCCGAGGACATTATTCCCAGTCCTGCCCAGATTCAACCCATCCTGTTTGTACTGGTCCCACCTTCCCCAGAACTGGTCCCAAAGTCCCAGGAACTTGAGTCCCTCCCACCAACACCATTTCTTCAGCCACGTATTCATCTGATATATTCTGTACCTGTCCTGGGAGTGTTTAATGGGGACAGTGTAGAGCAAGCTTTACTCTGTATCTAACCCCGTGCTGTACCTGTCCTCGGAGTGTTTGATGGGGACGGTGTATAGGGAGCTTTACTCTGTATCTAACCCCGTGCCGTACCTGCCCTGGGAGTGTTTAATGGGGACAGTGTAGAGGGAGCTTTACTCTGTATCTAACCCCGTGCTGTACCTGCCCTGGGAGTGTTTAATGGGGACAGCATAGAGCGAGCTTTACTCTGTATCTAACCCCGTGCTGTACCTGTCCTGGGAGTGTTTGATGGGGACGGTGTAGAGGGAGCTTTACTCTGTATCTAACCCCATGCTGTACCTGTCGTGGGAGTGTTTGATGGGGATGGTGTAGAGGGAGCTTTACTCTGTATCTAACACCGTGCTGCACCTGTCCTGAGAGTGTTTGATGGGACAGTGTAGAGGGAGCTTTACTCTGTATCTAACCCCGTGCTGTACCTGCCCTGGGAGTGTTTGATGGGGATCGCGTACAGGGAGCTTTACTCTGTATCTAACCCCGTGTGGTACCTGCCCTGGGAGTGTTTGATGGGGATAGTGTAGAGGGAGCTTTACTCTGTATAGAGGGAGCTTTACTCTGTATCTAACCCCGTGCTGTATCTGTCCTGGGAGTGTTTGATGGGGACAGTGTAGAGGGAGCTTTACTCTGTATCTAACCCCGTGCTGTACCTGTCCTGGGAGTGTTTGGTGGGGACAGTGTAGAGGGAGCTTTACTCTGTATCTAACCCCGTGCTGTACCTGTCCTGGGAGTGTTTGATGGGGACAGTGTAGAGGGAGCTTTACTCTGTATCTAACCCCGTGCTGTACCTGTCCTGGGAGTGTTTGGTGGGGACAGTGTAGAGGGAGCTTTACTCTGTATCTAACCCCGTGCTGTACCTGTCCTGGGAGTGTTTGATGGGGACAGTGTAGGGTGTTATGACCGGGATGGGAAGAATGCACAGTCACGCAATTAGTTTAAAAGTTTAATTCTCTCACTAAAATGGCCAACGATTTACTTTTGCGACCATTAGACCCAGAATAAAAGTGACTTTAACCAGACTTCTTTCAATAAACTGAGAATGATTGATTTATTATAAAACAAAACTTGTTTTAAAAAATAAGTTGCAAGAACTGGTTAACACACAATTGTAATTTAGATGTCAAATTATCTTTCCTTTTTAAAATTCCCCAGCATGCACGCACAGACACATACACACAAACACACACACACACACACACACACACACACATACTCGACAAACAGGTAGGGGTCTCGGCAGAAATAGGCAGTTGGAAGAGTCGACTTTACATTTTAAAAAAATGGATAAAGCTTGCCAGGTTTCGATGCTGTCGATCTGGATCTCCTTCATGTGAAGACAGATCCAGAAGAGGCCTGGATGTACTCACCAATGGAGCTTTGGCGTGAAGGAAAATAGAGTCGGAACAATCCTTGGCTCAGCCTCTCGGGTTTCCAAAGGCAGACGAGTTCCACTGAGATAAGGATTCTCAGCTGGATATTGACACCCACATGGTTTTGGGAAAGGCAGAGAGAGTGTGAGGTGGGCAGCTTTTCCCTTCCCAGTTCAGACCAAGCTCAAAACTTAAAGCTCATCCCTGTCATGCGATTCCCAGTAAATCACCAGAGTTTGCCTTGAAACAAACAAGCAAACACCTCTCCCCACTCAAGTACCATGCTGGTCAGCTGATGTATTGGAAAAGGCATGCTTACCCCCAGGCCAAAGGTCAACTTAGGACGCTTTTTAAAAAAAATCCAGGTCAGCTTCCAAGTGTCCAAAGAATGCAGTGTCTTTCCATATTTTAAAATAAAAAATATTGCCCGATATGATTGTAAGAAGATAGAACCTTACACAGTGTCTAGCCCTGTGCTGTACCTCGCCAGGGAGAGCTTGCTGAGACAATGCATACAATGTACTTTCAATATCCTCCTATATCTCCTCCAGGCCTCCAATACTAGACGGACCATGCAGTGTCCTGTTGTGGGGTCCGAGCGGTAGCGGGAAGACCACTGTGCTCCAAGCCACCTGCTCCAGGCTCAACCTGCATTTGGTACAGGTCAGTGCAGGCAACCAGGTGAAGTGACTGCAAGTTGTGTGTGCAAATGTTGTGGTGTAATGGTATGTGTCTCTTTGCTGATCCTGGATTCTCCCCCAGGGACTGTGTGTGTCTCTGTACTGACTCTGGATTCCCCCCAGGGACTGTGTGTGTCTCTGTACTGACTCTGGATTCTCCCCAGGGACTGTGTGTGTCTCTGTACTGACTCTGGATTCCCCCCAGGGACTGTGTGTGTCTCTGTACTGACTCTGGATTCCCCCCCAGGGACTGTGTGTGTCTCTGTACTGACTCTGGATTCCCCCCAGGGACTGTGTGTGTCTCTGTACTGACTCTGGATTCCCCCCAGGGACTGTGTGTGTCTCTGTACTGACTCTGGATTCCCCCCAGGGACTGTGTGTGTCTCTGTACTGACTCTGGATTCCCCCCAGGGACTGTGTGTGTCTCTGTACTGACTCTGGATTCCCCCCAGGGACTGTGTGTGTCTCTGTACTGACTCTGGATTCCCCCCCAGGGACTGTGTGTGTCTCTGTACTGACTCTGGATTCCCCCCAGGGACTGTGTGTGTCTCTGTACTGACTCTGGATTCCCCCCAGGGACTGTGTGTGTCTCTGTACTGACTCTGGATTCTCCCCCAGGGACTGTGTGTGTCTCTTTGCTGATCCTGGATTCCCCCCCAGGGACTGTGTGTGTCTCTGTACTGACTCTGGATTCTCCCCAGGGACTGTGTGTGTCTCTGTACTGACTCTGGATTCCCCCCAGGGACTGTGTGTGTCTCTGTACTGACTCTGGATTCTCCCCAGGGACTGTGTGTGTCTCTGTACTGACTCTGGATTCCCCCCCAGGGACTGTGTGTGTCTCTGTACTGACTCTGTATTCCCCCCCAGGGACTGTGTGTGTCTCTGTACTGACTCTGTATTCCCCCCCAGGGACTGTGTGTGTCTCTGTACTGACTCTGGATTCCCCCACAGGGACTGTGTGTGTCTTTGTACTGACTCTGGTTTCCCCTCCAGGTGGACTGTGTGTGTCTTTGTGCTGACTCCACTGCTGCCTCTGAAGCGAAACTCCAGGCTGCCTTTTCAGACGCTGACCTTCACCGTCCCTGCGTCCTGCTGCTGCGCCATCTTGTGATGATTGGGAGAGAACGTGATGGAGTCGGGGAAGATTCACGTCTGATTTCTTCCCTACACCGCCTCATGCAGGATCTCGCTCTGACTCACCAGTATGGCCGTACACTTCATTTATTGATTGTTTGTGGATGTGTCGTGTTGCCCTCTCTGATTCAATTAATCCCCCCCCTCCCTGTCTGAACCTCTGCTCCTCCCTCTTCACCATCTGATTTGTTAGTCCCAGTGTCTGTCTGCCTTCCACTGAATTTGAATCAGGAAGAGGCTTTTTTTAGACGGTGTCTTGTGTAATGAGAGTAAGGAGTCCTCAGTCAATGAATGATCATAAGGTGATAGAATTTAACGTTGAGATTAATGTCTGAATGTAATGTACCTAAGTCTGAACCTAAAGTATTGAACTTATATAAAGCCAATTAAGTTGGCATTGTTACGGACAGGAGGGGAGTTAATTTACACAGCACTAATTTCTCCTCTCACCACCGTCTGTAAACAGAAAGGTGTTTTGATTTGCAATGAGCATATCTCTGTATATTTTATAAGTAAAACATACAGGATGAGGTCTTAGTCCCTCACAGTGTGACGGGCAAAGGAGCTTGTGAAATTGGATTTAAAGGTACGATGGTGCAAAAGTAATAATGCACATTTAAAGAGAGAGTTCGTAATTCTCAAACAATATACATTCCATTGAGAAATTAAAACTCCACAGCAAAATCACCCATCCATGGAGGGCTGAAGAGATTAAGCATTGGATTGGATGAAAAGAAGGGATTTTATAATGTCGGCCTGAAGACTGGGGAAGAATGAGAAACCAGCAAAAAATACAATAGAGGGGAAAAATAGACTCTGTGAGTAAACTAGCATGAAATATTAAAACAGGCAGTGAGATCTTGTACAAGTCTGTAAAAAGGAAGAGAGTAGCTAAAGTAGACCTTTGTACCTCAGAGGCTGAGACAGTTAGATTACAATGGTGAATAAGGAAGTAGCAGAGATGCAATAATTTGTATCTGTCTTTACAGTGGAAGAAACAAAAACCATTCCAAAAATAGTGGGGAACCCAGGATCTAACAAGAGTGGGTACTTAAAAATAATTATTAATAAGCAACGAGTACTGGAGAAACTAATGGTCAAAAAAGATTCCCGGGACCTGATGGCCTGCATCCCTAGGGTTCTAAAAGAGGTATTGGATGCACTAGTTATGATATTCCAAAATCCTCTGGATTCTCAAACAGTCCCAGTGGATTGGAAGTTGGCAAGCATAACACTGTTGTTTAAGAGAGGAGGGGAAGGTAGAAACCAGGGGACTGCCGGCCAGTTAGCCTGACATCAGTCGCCAGGAAAATGCTGGAATCCATTGTTAAGGAAGTGGTAAGAGGGCAGTTAGAAAAGCAGAGTATGATTAGGCAGAGTCAAAGCCATTTTACTGGGATTTTTAAAAGGCTTAGAAAGGATAGAATTTGGATGCAAAGAGAATTAAAGAATTTGGGGATACTGTGACAAAATAGAGTTGAGATAGGAGAACAGACCTGATTGTATTGAATGGCGGAGCATGCTGACGGGGTGTATAGCCTACCCCTGTTCTTCTCAGGTTCTTATGATTGGTTTGTCCCTGTGTCTGAGCCCCTGCCTCTTCTGCATCTGATTGGTCTGCGCAGTGAGTGAGCCCCCACCCTTTTGTACCTGATTGGTCTGCGCAGTGTGTGGACCCACCCCATCCTGTATCTGATTGGTCTGTGAATTGTGTGTCCCACCCCTCTGTATCTGATTGGTCAGGGCAGTGTCTCTCTCTCTCTGATTGGTTTCAGTGATTACCCTGTCGTGGTGGTTGGGACGGTTGGCCGGCTGCAGGATCTGTTTGCTGATGTACAGACACTGTTTCTGCACGAGCTAGCGATGGAGAATCTGTCTGAAGAGCAGAGGAAGCTGATAATGGCAACACTCAGTAGCGATCTCCCTCTGGGCAAAGATGTCAATCTCGGAAAGCTCGCTAAGCTAACGGCTGTGAGTATCCCAGGAGGTAATCACTGCAGGGGACAACAAGCAAAGCAACTGAGATCCTGATCAGTACAGGCTCAGAGTCAATCACTACAGGGTGACTGAGGCTCAGAGTCGATTTGTACAGGATGTCCAACGGTCAGTCAATTATTACAGGCTGTCCAAGGGTCAGGGCCAATCAGTACAGGGTGTCCAAGGGTCAGAGTCAATCATTACAGGGTGACCGAGGGTCAGAGTCAATCATTACTGGGTGACTGAGAGTCAGGGTCAATCATTACAGGGCGATCGAGGGTCAGGGTCAATCATTACATGGTGATCGAGGGTCAGGGTAAATCATTACAGGGTGATCGAGGGTCAGGGTAAATCATTACAGGGTGATCGAGGGTCAGGGTCAATCATTACAGGGTGTCCGAGGGTCAGAGTCAATCATTACAGGGTGTCCGAGGGTCAGCGTCAATCATTACAGGGTGTCCGAGGGTCAGCGTCAATCATTACAGGCTGTCCGAGGGTCAGAGTCAATCAGTACAGGCTGTCCGAGGGTCAGAGTCGATCAGTACAGGCTGTCCGAGGGTCAGAGTCAATCAGTACAGGCTGTCCGAGGTTCAGAGTCAATCAGTACAAGGTAACCAAGAGTTAGGAATAAGTCAGTTCGGAGTCAGAGTCATTATGGCACATGATGGACCGAATGGCCTCCTTGAATACATGCTGGCTCTCCTCCGAGCAATCTAGTGAGTCCCACTCCTCCACCCCTGCTCAATCCCCTTAGCCTTCTCTGCTTCCACTACCCTCATAGGTAACGAGTTCCAGGTCACACACTCAATCACAGAATCACAGTGCAGAAGAGGCCCTTCAGCCCATCGAGTCTGCACTGACACCTGACCTACCTACCTAATCCCATTTACCAGCACTTGGCCCATAGCCTTGAATGTTATGACGTGCCAAGTGCTCATCCAGGTACTTTTTAAAGGATGTGAGGCAACTCGCCTCCACCACCCCCACCAGGCAGCGCATTCCAGACCGTCACCACCCTCTGGGTAAAAAAGTTTTTCCTCACATCCCCCTAAACCTCCTGCCCCTCACCTTGAACTTGTGTCCCCTTGTGACTGACCCTTCAACTAAGGGGAACAGCTGCTCCCTATCCAACCTGTCCATGTCCATCATAATCTTGTACACCTCGATCAGGTCGCCCCTCAGTCTTCTCTGCTCCAACGAAAACAACCCAAGTCTATCCAACCTCTTTTCATAACTTAAATGTTTCATCCCAGGCAACATCCTGGTGAATCTCCTCTGCACCCCTCCAGTGCAATCACATCCTTCCTATAATGTGGCGACCAGAACTGCACACAGTACTCCAGCTGTGGCCTCACCAAGGTTCTATACAACTCCAACATGACCTCCCTACTTTTGTAATCTATGGCTCAATTGATAAAGGCAAGTGTCCCATATGCCTCATTACCAGTCGCTGCGAAATAAGCTTATTCCTCATATTCCCCGTGCATCTCTTGACCAAAACGTTAAATCTGTGACAAAATCAGAAAATGCTGGATAAACTCAGCAGGTCTGACAGCATCTGGAGAGAAAATCAGAGTTAACGGTTCAAGTCTCTATGACCCTTCTTCAACTTCAAACTCAAATGACCCGCCTTAAATCTGTGTTTTTTCTTCTTTCTTCTTTTGTGGGATGTGGGCATCTCTGACAAGGCCAGCATTTGTTGCCCGTGCCTAATTACCCTTGAACTGAGTGGCTTGCTGGGCCATTGCAGAGGGCAGTTAAGAGTCAACCACATTACTGTGGGTCTGGAGTCACATGTAGGCCAGACCAGGTAAGGACAGCAGATTTCCTTCCCTAAAGGGCACTAGTGAACCAGATGGGTTTTTATGACAATCGACAATGGTTTCATGGTGTCACCATTGACTCGCTTTTAATTCCAGATTTACTAATTGAATTTAAATTCCACCAGCTACTGTGGTGGGATTTGAACCCATGTCCCCCAGAGCATTAGCCTGGGCCTCTGGATTACTAGTCCAGTGACATTACCGCCATCTGTCCCATAGTCCTTGTACCATCAGCTATTAGGAACAGCTTTTCTTTGTCTACCTTATCTAAACTTTTCCCACCTCTATCAAATCTCCCTTCAGTCTCCTTTGCCCCAAGGGGAACAACCCCAGCTTCTCCAACTGAACCCTGCGGCTAAAATCCCCCATCTCTGGTACCATTCTGGTAAATCTCCTCCGCACCCTCTCGAGGACCTTCACATCTTTCCTACAGTTTGGTGACCAGAACTGGACGCAATAGATTGGTGCCTAACCAAAGCTTTACAAAGGTTCAGCATAACTTCCCTGCTTCCCTTATTTGCATTTTCAGTTCCCCACTGAACCTTCTATATTCAGCCTGGCTCTCAGTTGTATTAGCAACCTGACATCTCTCATCAGCACACTTTTTCTGCTTCATCTCAATCTTTAACTCATGCAAAGAGCGCAGGATTTGTTTGCCTAATGTTCTCCTTTGTGGGAATATACCTTCACTGTACTTGAACCATCTCTCCCAAAAGGCAATCCATTGTTCACATCTAGTTTTATGATGTCAATTTACCTGGGCCTGATTCATTTTTATCCCATTGAAGTTGGCTTTCCCCCAGTTAACTATTCTTAATCTCGATTGATCCTTGTTCTTTTTCATAGCCAACCTAAACCTTATGACACAATGTACACTGTCCCCTAAATGTTCTTCCACTGCCACTTGATCCACTTGGCCCACCTGATTCCCAGGAACCAGGTTTAGCAGTGCCTCCTTTCTCATTGGACTGGAAACATACTGCTGTAGAAAATTCTCCTGAACGCATTCTAGGAACTCTTGCCCCTCTCTGCTCTTTGCACTATGACTGTCCCAATCTATATTAGGATAATCAAAGTCCTACATTACAAGTACTCTATAGGGGGTAACTTATTGGAATGGATAGAAGATTGGCTGACTACCAGGAAGCAAAGAAGAGGCATAAATGTGTCTTTTTCTGGTTGGCAGGATGTGACGAGTGGTGTGCCACAGGGATCAGTGCTGGGGCCTCAACTGTTTGCAATTTATATAAATGACTTGGATGAAGGGATGGGCAGTATGGTTGCCACATTTGCTGATGCCACAAAGATAGGTAGGGAAGTAAGTTGTGAAGAGGACATAAAGAGGCTACAAAAATATATAGATAGGTTAAGTGAGTGGGCAAAGATCTGGCAAATGTATAATGTGGGGAAATGTGAAATTGTCCATTTTTTGGCAGGAAGAATAAGAGAGAAGCTTATTATCTAAGTGGTGAGAGATTGCAAAGCTCCGATTCAGAGGGATCTGGGTGTCTTAGTCCCTGAATCACAAAAGGCTATTTTGCAGGTACAGCAAGTAATTAGGAAAGCTAATAGAATGTTATCATATATTGTGAGATGAATTGATTACAAAAGTAGGGAGGTTATGCTTCAGTTACACAGGGCATTGGTGAGACCATTAAGATAAGCTCTGAAGAAGAGTGTCACGGACTCGAAACGTTAACTCTGTTTCTCTCTCCATAGATGCTGTCAGACCTGCTGAGTTTTTCCAGCATTTTCTGTTTTTATGCTAGTGAGACCACATCTGGAGTACTGTGTACAGTTTGGTACAGTAAAGAAGGATGTAAATGCATTGGAAGCAGTTCAGAGAAGGTTTACCAGACTAATACCAGGAATGGGTGGGTTGTCTTATGAGGAAAGGTTGGACAGGTTAGGCTTGTATCCACTGGAGTCTAGAAGAGTACGAAGTGATTTGATTGAAACATATAAGATCCTGAGGGGTTTTGACAGGGTGGATGTGGAGAGGATGTTTCCTCTTGTGTTAGAATCTAGAACTAGGGGTCACTGTTTAAAAATAAGGGATCGCCCATTGAAAACTGAGATGAGGTGAAATTTTTTCTCTGAGGGTCGTGAGTGTTTGGAACTCTCTTCTTGAAAGGGAGGTGGAAGCAGAGTCTTTGAATATTTTTAAGGCAGAAGTGGATAGATTCTTGATATGCAAGGGGGTGATGGGTTATCGGGGATAGGCAGGATGCAAATATGAAGTGACTATCAGATCAGCCATGATCTTATTAACTGGTGGAGCAGGCACGAGGTGCCGAATGGCCTACTCCTGCTCTTTGTTTGTATGTAATTCTTGCATCTTCCTGTAATTTTCTTGCAAATTTGTTCCTCTACATATTTCCCACTAACGTCTGACCTATAAACAAACTGAGCAATGTAATTGCACCTTTTTTGTTCCTTATCTGTAGCCAGATAGATTCTGTCCTTGACCCCCACTGGAATGCTTTCTCTCTCCAGCACTACAACGCAATACATCAATAAGGTCACTCCTCCCTCTTTTCTACCTTTCCCATCTTTCCTGAACACCATGTATCCAGGAATATTTAATACCCAGTACAGCTTCTTTGAGCCAATACACAAAACAAATATGCAGGACAAATCCAACCCGGCCAATAACTGCCTCTACTCTCCATCATCAGTAAAGTGATGGAAGGGATCATCAAACAGTGCTATCAAACGGCACTTACTCAGCTAAACCTGCTCACTGACACTCAGTTTGGGTTCCACCAGGTTCCCTCAACTCCTGACCTCAGTACAGCCTTGGCTCAAACATGGACAAAAGAGCTGAACTCTCAAGATGAGGTGGGAGTGACTGTCCTTGACATCAAGGCAGCATTTGACCAAGTGTGGCATCAAGGAGCCCGAGCAAAACTGGAGTCAATGGGAATCGGGGGGAAAACTCCCCACTGGTTGGAGTCATACCGAGCACAAAGGAAGATGGTTGTGGCTGTTGGAGGTCAGTCATCTCAGTTCCAGGACATCACTGCAGGAGTTCCTCAGGGTAGTGTCCTCGGCTCAACCATCTTCAGCTGCTTCATCAATGACCTTCCTTCCATCATAAGGTCAGAAGTGGGGATGTTCGCTGATGATTGCACAATGTTCAGCATCATTCATGACTCCTCAGATACTGAAGCAGTCCATGTCCAAATGCAGCAAAACCTGGACAATATCCAGGCTTAGGCTGACAATTGGCAAGTAACATTCATACCACACAAGTGTCAGGCAATGACCTCCAATAAGAGAGGATCTAAGCATCTCCCCATGACATTCAATGGCATTACCATCACTGAATACCCCACTATCAACATCCTTGGGGTTACCATTAACCAGAAGCTGAACTGGACTAGCCATATAAATACTGTGGCTACACGAGCAGGTCAGAGGCTGGGAATCCTCCAGCGCGTAACTCACTTCCTGACTCCCCAAAGCCTGTCCACCATCTACAAGGCACAAATCAGGAGTGTGATGGAATACTCTCCACTTGCCTGGATGAGTGCAGCTCCTACAACACTCAAGAAGCTGGACACCATCCAGGACAAAGCAGCCGCTTGATTGGCACCCCTTCTACAAACATTCACTCCCTCCACTACCGACGCACAGTAGCAGCAGTGTGTGTATCATCTACAAGATGCACTGCAGGAATTCACCAAGGCTCCTTAGACAGAACCTTCCAAACCCACGACCACTACCATCTAGAAGGACAAGGGCAGCAGATAGATGGGAACATCACCACCTGGAAGCTCCCCTCCAAGTCACTCACCATCCTGACTTGGAAATGTATTGCCGTTCCTTCACTGTTGCTGGGTCAAAATCCTGGAACTCCCTCCCTAACAGCACTGTGGGTGTACCTACACCACATGGGCTGCAGCGGCTCAAGAAGGCAGCTCACCACCACCTTCTCGAGGGGCAACTAGGGATGGGCAATAAATTTTGGCCTAGCCAGCGAAGCCCACATCCTGTGAGTGATTAAATAAAATAAAAACTCTAGTTGGGGCCTAACCAGAGCTTTATGAAGGCTCAGTATAACAGCCCTGCTTTTGTACCTAAAACTTCTACTTATTATGCTTTGCTAACCACTTTCAGTGTGTCCTGCCAGCTTCAAAGATTGATGCACGTGACCCCTTTGTTCCTGCACAATCTTAGAACCATTAAGTCTATATGGTCCCCCCCATCCCTTCTGACAAAATGCAGCACCTGACACTCCAGTCTATGAAATTCCATCTGTCACGGGTCTGCCCATTCTGCCGGCCTATCTATGTCCTGTTACAGGTGATTCCTCACCGCTTGCCACTCCTCCAAGTTTGGGATGATCAGCAAATGTTGAAATTTTACTCTGTATTCCAATATCCAAGTCCCTTATCTGTAGCAAATAAAGCAGTGGTCCTAGCCATGACTCTTAGGGAACACCACCATTTACCATCCTCCGGTTCAAAAAAGTGTGAGAAAATGCTTTTTTTCTGTCCTTAAGCCAATTTTTTTATCCAAGTTGACACTGACCCACCTATTCCATGAGCCTCTATTTTGTTAACCAGCCTCTTATGTGGTGCTTTGACAAACATTCCCTTAAGATCCATATAGACAACATCCATTACATTTCCTGCACCTAACTTCTCTGTTATTTCATCAGAAAGTTCAATTGGATTAGTCAAACATGCTTTGCCTTTTAAAAACCGTGCAGGCTCGACTGGGTCAGTACTAGACTGCAAGTAGGGGCTCTGAGGTGGGTGCTAATGCCCCCCTTAGGCCCTCTGGGCCCTGTGATGTTGATGTTTGTGATGACGGTGGATCTGCCCTTTGTTCCCAGGGTTATTTGCTGAGTGACCTGTGTGCGTTGCTGAGCCGTGCAAGCCAAGCAGCCTGCAACCGATTACGAAAGAGCTGGTGAGTATCCAAAACCTGTCACATCAGGGGAAGGGAAAGCGGGTAGACCATCTGCCCAAGCAGTAACTGCAAAGGGGAGTGAGTCAGAGACTTCAGGGGAGGGGGAGAGAGAGTCAGCACCTTCAGGGGAGGGGGAGAGAGAGAGTCAGCACCTTCAGGGGAGGGGGAGAGAGAGTCAGCACCTTCAGGGGAGGGGGAGAGAGAGAGTCAGCACCTTCAGGGGAGGGGGAGAGAGAGTCAGCACCTTCAGGGGAGGGGGAGAGAGAGTCAGCACCTTCAGGGGAGGGGGAGAGAGAGTCAGCACCTTCAGGGGAGGGGGAGAGAGAGTCAGCACCTTCAGGGGAGGGGGAGAGACAGTCAGCACCTTCAGGGGAGGGGGAGAGAGAGTCAGCACCTTCAGGGGAGGGGGAGAGAGAGCACCTTCAGGGGAGGGGGAGAGAGAGTCAGCACCTTCAGGGGAGGGGGGAGAGAGAGAGAGTCAGCACCTTCAGGGGAGGGGGAGAGAGAGAGTCAGCACCTTCAAGATAAGTGTAGCCTTGCCACACACCACTTTATCCCTCTCTCTCTCACATTTGCACACACTCTCAGTTCCTCTCTCTATCTCTGTTTCTATCTGTCTTCCTTCCTTTGTCTGTCTCTCCCTTGCTACCCCTCTGTATCTGTCTCACTCTCCTCACTCTTTACTCCTCTCTCTCCTCTGTATAATCCCCCACTCTGTTGGTGAGAGTGACTTGGTCAAAGTTCTAACTTTCTATATGGAGATGGTTCAGGTAAATTGGAATCAAAGATTGACAGACAAAATTGCTGACTTTAAAGAGGGTGATTCAGATACAGTCAAGGTACATCCCATGAGGGGGAAAGGTAGGATAAACTAATCCAGAGTTCCCTGGATGAAAAAAGAGATAAAAGTGAGGTGAAGCATAAAAAGTGTGTTAATGATACTTGTCAGGTGGATAATACAACTGAGAACCAGGCTGAATATAGAAGGTTCGGAAGAAATGTGAGAAATGTAATGAAAAGCAAAGAGAGAGTATGAGAGGAGACTGGAGCTAACATCAAAGGGAACCTAATCAGTTTCTATATTCAGATGAGTAGTAACAGGGCAGTGAAAGGAGGAGTGGGGCAGATGAGGGAATGAAAAGGGGATTTACACATGGAGACAGGGGGAAAGGCTGAGCTATTAAATGAATACGTTGCATCTGTCGTTACCAAGGAAGAAGATGCTGGTTGTGGTGAAAAAGGAGGTAACTGAGAAACTGCGTGGGCTAAAAATTGATAATGCGGTTGTAGTAGAAAGGCTGTTTGCACTTAAAGTTGATAAGTCTCCAGGCCCAGATGGGCTACAGCCAAGGATACTGAGGGAAGTAAGGATGGAAATTGTGGAAGCAATTCCAATCTTCCTCAGATGTGGACGTGGTACCAGAGGACTGCAAATCGCAAATATTGTTCAAAAAAGGCTGTAACGATGAGCCCAGCAACTACAGGTCAGTCAGTTTAACCTTGGTGGTGGGAAAGCCTTTAGAAACAATAATATGGGGTAAAAGTAACAGTCACTTGGACAAGTGTGGATTAATAAACAAAAACTCAAGGAGACAGACCCATCCATGGCTCACTCAGCAAGTTGTGGATAGTCTTAGATTAACAGAAGAGGCTTACAATGTTCCAAAGTACAGGAGCAAGTCTGAGGATTGGAATGTTTTAGAAACCCACAAAGGGTCAACAAAAAGTTAATAAAAAGGGAAAAAATGGAATATGAGAGTAAGCTAGCCAGGAATATACAAACGGATTGTTTGAGCTTTTATAAGCGTATAAAGAGGAAGAGAGTAGCGAAAGTAAACATTGGCCCCTTAGAATCAGAGACAAGAGGAATTATCATGGGGAACGAGGAAGTGGCAGAGGCATTGAAGAAATATTTTGTGTCTGTCTTCACAGTAGAAGACACAAGTTTCATACCAGAAATAGACGGTAACCTAGCAGCTAACAAGAGTGAGGAGATTAATATCAGCAGAGAAAAAGTATTGGAGAAACTTGAGGGACTAAAATCTGACAAATCCTGAGACCTGATGGCCTACACCCTAGGGGATGCTGTAGAGATCGGGGATGTGCTGGCTATCATTTTCCAAAATTCCTTCGATTCAGGTACGGTCCTATTAAATTGGAAGTTGGCAAATGTTACACCATTTTCAAAACAGGAGGGAGAGAGAAAACAGGGAACTCCAAGAAGGTTAGCCTAACATCAGTTGTTGGGAAAATGTTAGAATCTATTATTAAGGAAGTCTTAATGCACTTAGAAAAATATAGTATGATTAGAGCAAGTCAACATGGTTTTACTAAGGGGAGACCCTGTTTGACAAATTTATTAAAGCTTATTGAGGTTGTGACTGGTAGGGTAGATAAAGGGGAACCAGTAGATGGAGTATACCTGGATTTCCACACAGCATTCGATAAGGTGCCACAGGAAAGGTTAATTGGCAAGATAAGTGGGTCATGCAGCTGGGGGTAATATTTTAATGTGGAGTGTCACAAGGATCAGTGCTGGGGCCCCAGCTATTTACAATCTATATTAATGACTTAGGTGAAGAGACAGAGAGTAATGTATCTACGTTTGCTGGTGATACCAAGCTAGGTGTGAAGGTAAGCTGTGGGGAGGACACTGAAAGGCTGCAAAGAGATATAGACAGGGTAAGTGAGTGGGCAACAAGGTTTCAGATGGAGTGTAATGGAGGGAAGTGTGAAGTTATTCACTTTGGTCGTAAGAATAGAAAAGCAGAATATTTTTTAAAAGGTGTGAAACTTGTAAGTGTTGATGTTCAAAGAGACTTGGGTGTGCTTGTACAAGCAACGCAGAGAGTTAGCAGGCAGGTGTAACAAGCAATTAGGAAGGCAAATGGTGTGTTGGCCTTTATTGCAAGGGGATTGGAGTACAAGAATAAAGAAATCTTGCTCCAGTTGTGCAGGGTTTTGGTGAGACCACATCTGGAGTACAGTGTGCAGTTTTGGTCTCTACATTTAAGGGAGGATATACTTGCATTGGAGGTGGTACAGTGAGGGTTCACTAGATTGGTCCCTGGGATGAGGGGGATGTCCTATGATGGGAGGCTGAGTGAATTGGGCTTGTATTCTCTGGAGTTTAGAAGAATGAGAGTCGATCTCATTGAATCCTACGAGATTCTGAAGGGGTTTGACAGGGTGGACACTGAGAGATTGTCTCTGCTGGTCGGAGAATCTAAAACACGGGGGCTCAGTCTCAGGATAAGAGGTCGATCATTTAGGACTGAGATGAGGAGAAATTACTTCACTCAAAGGATTGTGAATCTTTGGAATTCTCTACCCCAGAGGATTGTGGATGCTCCATTATTGAATATATTTAAGGTTGGGATGGATGGATTTTTGGTGTCTCAGGGAATTAAGGGATATGGGGAGTGGGCGGGAAAATGGAGTTGAAGCCCAGGATCAGCCATGATGGTATTGAATGGTGGAGCAGGCTGGATGGGCCGAATGGTCCACTCCTGCTCCTGTTTCTTGTGTTCTTATGTTAATTAATGAAAGCCAGCATGGATTTGTTAAGGTGTAAATTGTGTTTAACTAACTTGCTGGAGTTTTTTGGTTAGGTAATAGAGAGGGTTGATGAGGGCAATGTTGTTGATGTCGTGTACATGGACTTCCAAAAAACATTTAATAAAGTGCCACATAACAGGCTTGTCAGCAAATTTGAAGCCCAGGGAATAAAAGGAATAGTGGCAGCCAGGATACAAAGTTGGGTAATTGTCAGGGAACAGAGAGTAGCAGTCGATACTGGGGTTCCCCTGGGTCTGTACTAGGACCACAGAATCACTGAATCTTAACAGCACATTTGGCCCATCGTGTCTGCACCAGCTCTCCAAATCAGCATTATCACCTAGTGCTATTGCCCTGCCTTTTCCCCGTACCCCTGCACATTGTTTCTATTCAAATAATCATCTAATGTCCTCCTGATTGCCCCGATTGAACCTGCCTCCACCACACTTCCAGTCAGTGCATTCCACACCCGAACCGCTCGCTGTGTAAAAAAGTTTTTTCTCACGTCACATTTGATTCTTTTGCAAATCATTTTAAATCTGTGCCCTCTCGTTCTTGATCCTTTTATGGTTGGGAACAACTTCTCTCTCTCTACTCTGTCCAGGCCCCTCATGATTTTGAACATCTCTATCAAGTCTCCTCTCAGCCTTCTCCTCCCCAAGGAGAACAGTCCCAACCTCTCCAATCTATCCTCATAGCTGAAGTTTCTCATCCCTAGAACCATTCTTGTAAACCTCTTCTGCACTCTCTCCAATGTGTTCACATTCTTCCTATAATATGGTGCCCAGAACTGTACACAATATTCCAGCTGAGATCTAATATAAACTCAGCATAACCTCCCTGCTCTTGTACTCTATACTCCTATTAATAAAGCCCGGGATACTATATGTTTTATTAATTGCTCTCTCCACCTGCTTTGCCACCTTCTATGATCTATGCACATATACACCTAAGTCTTTCTGCTCCTACACCCCCTTCAGAATTTCACCCCTTATTTTATATTGCCTGTCTATGTTCTTCCTACCAAAATGCATCACCTCACACTTCTCCACATTGAACTTCATCTGCCACCCAACTCCCCACTCCATCAACTTGTCTATGTCCTTTTGAAGTTCCACACTGTCCTCCTCACAGTTCACAACACTCCCAAACTTTGTATCATCTGAAAACTTTGAAATTGTCCCCTGCACACCAAGATCTGGATCATTTAATATATATCAGGAAAAGCAAGGATCCCAATACCGACCCCTGGGGAACTCCACTACAAACCCTCCTCCAGCCCTAAAAATATCCATTGACCATTACTCTCTGCTTCCTATTTTTTAACCAATTTTGTATCCATGTTGCTACTGTCCCTTTTATTCCATGAGCAATAACTTTTCTCACAAGTCTGTTGTGTGGCACTGTGTCAAATGCCTTTTGAAAGTCCATGTACACCACAGCAACAGCATTACCCTCATCGACCTTTTCTGTTACCTCTTCAAAAACCTCCAGCAAGTTAGTTAAACACGATTTCCCCTTTAGAAATCCAGGCTGCCTCTTCCTTATCTACCCACTGCTTGCCTTGATGCATATTAATGACCTAGACTTGGGTGTACAGGGCATAGTTTCAAAACTTCAAAGCATTGTGAACTGTGAGGGCAATAGTGATAGACTTCGAGAGTCTGGAGAAGCTGGTGGAATGGGCAGACACATGGCAAATGCAGTTTAGAGTGGAGAAGTACAAAGTGATACATTTCGGTGGGAAGAACGAGGAGAGACAATATAAAATAAAGGGTACAATTCTAAAGGTGGTACAGCAGTAGCAAGACCTGGGTGTATATGTGCATAAGTCATTCAAGAGGGCAGGACAGGCTGAGGCAGCAGTTAATAAAGCATACAGAATCCTGAGCTTTGCAAATAGAGGCATAAAGTACAAAAGCAAAGAAGTTATGATAAACCTGGGTAAAACACTGGTTCAGCCTCAACTAGAGTATTGTGCGTAGTCTGGGTGCTAACCTTTAGAAAGGATATAAGTTAGTGTGGCACCAAAGGACTGTTATGGCACAGCTGATGGTAAATGCTGAATTGTTCAAATCCTAAAGGGAAACTTGAAACAACTGCCACAACTTGTTTTGTAATTTGTATAAATTTCAAGATGTGTGCCTTGAATTCAGTAGTAATAAGACCACCAAGTCTTATAGTTTTTTTTTACAAAACTAGATTAAACATATATTAATAAGAAGAATGATTTTCAATACATACATAGATCTACAAATTATTACTATGATAACTTCCAAATCCCCTAATCAATCTAACTCCCAGTTACACTTTCGTTAAGGCAACAGTAAGACACACAGATTTTAAAAGACCCAGGCAAAGAAACATGATACCCTGAGCCGGTCAAATTCAAAGTGAGTTTTCTTAACTTCAGTTCTTGTAACAGCAGCTCGAGGCAGAGATGCTGAAGGTTTTTCACACTTGTGAGATCTTAGAATGCCTACCCTTACACACAGCCTTCACCCCTTTACACATATTTTTCCCTTTGAATGCAAATACCCATTTGTTGCACTATGTCTTTGGACTTTACCTCCCTGATCATAAAAATTAATCATAGTACTAACTTTACCAGTAATCTTTGGGAAAAATAAACACACTGTTTCTTAACTTCACCTGGCAAGGTATAATATTTCATTCCCTCTTTTGAAAACAATCTAGCCTGGTTTATTTAAAAATGCAAATGCCCTTTTACACCGTACATTCTAAACTTCCCCCATGTTTACAGCAAATACTTCAGACCAGCTGCCTTTAATCCAATTAAGTCTCACACACACTCAAAGACACATACAGATACCACTATTTTACAGTAAGATCGAGTGGTTAGGATTTGGAATACACTGTCTGAATGTGGTGGAGACAGGGTCAATCGAGTGGTTAGGATCTGGAATGCACTGTCTGAATGTGGTGGAGACAGGGTCAATCGAGTGGTTAGGATCTGGAATGCACTGTCTGAGAGTGTGGTGGAGACGGTCAATCGAATAGTTAGGATCTGGAATGCACTGTCTGAGAGTGTGGTGGAGACAGGGTCAATCGAGTGGTTAGGATCTGGAATGCACTGTCTGAGAGTGTGGGGGAGACAGGGTCAATCAAGTGGTTAGGATCTGGATTGCACTGTCTGAGAGTGAGGGAGAGACAGGGTCAATCGAGTGTTTAGGATCTGGAATTCACTGTCTGAGAGTGTGGTGGAGACAGGGTCAATCGAGTGGTTAGGATCTGGAATGCACTGCCTGAGAGTGTGGTGGAGACAGGGTCAATCGAGTGGTTAGGATCTGGAATGCACTGTCTGAGAGTGTGGGGGAGACAGGGTCAATCGAGTGGTTAGGATCTGGAATGCACTGTCTGAGAGTGTGGTGGAGACAGGGTCAATCGAGTGGTTAGGATCTGGAATGCACTGACTGAGAGTGTGGTGGAGACAGATTCAGTCGTGGTTTTCAAAAGGAAATTGGGTCATTATCTGAAGAAAATATGAATTTGAAGGACTATGGGGAAAAAGCAGTGGAGTGGAGTATCTGAACTGAACTTGCAGAAAGTTAGCATGGATATGAGGGGCCGAGTGTCCGCCTCCTGCGCTTAACCTAAGTGAGGGTTATTGCTCGTCTTCTGGTATCTGGGGTTGTGGGATTTTACTGAATTACAGGCTGTGCTGCTGGGGATCAGCCGTGTCCACTGCTCCCACACTGAGCCTCTGTGTCCCTCTCATGTCCCCAGTTTTCCAGGTACAATTCCAAGTGTGCAGGAAGAGTTGGATTTATGTGCTGCTGGAGTGGCGATCCTATGGAAGGATTTTCAGATGGCCTTGGACCAGCTACAGGCAGCGCACTCACAGGCTGTCGGAGCCCCGAAGGTTTGTCTGCAATCAGAGGTGACATGGGGCAGTGGGCTGGGTCCTACTGGACCAGTGGACACTGCCCGAACATCATGTGAACAAGGAGCAGGAGTAGGCCATTCGGCCCCTCAAGCCTGCCCTGTCATTTAATAAAATCATAGGGGGGGCCAATCTGATAGTAACCTCAAATCTGCATCCCACCTACCCCGATAACCTATTATCTCCTTGCTTACCAGGAATATATCCACCTCTGTCCACATACACTCTGACTACACCACCTCTACCTCACTACCAGCTCTCTCCACCCCTTCACGACCTCTGATCTCTCACCAGGCTGCTTATTCGACACCCTGACTGACACGAGCAGACATTTCTTCCAGTTAAACATTGGGAAGACTGAAGCCATGGTCTCAAACTGTGTTACCTCTCCCCTGCCTCCAGCCCTATCCCTGGTGACTGAGGCTGAGTCAGATCCTTTGCAGCCTTGGTGTTCAATTGATGAGCTTCTGACCATCTATTCACCATCACCTCTGTAACATTGCCCATCTCCACACATCTGCTGCCGAAAATCTTATCCACACCTTCGTTCCCTCCACACTTGACTATTCCAACATCCTCTTGGCTGCTCTCCCACATTCTGCCCTCGGTAAACTTGAGGTCATTCGAAACTCTGCTGCCCCTGGTCTGAACTCGCACCAAGTCTGGGTCCAGTATTGGCTCAGTTTTAAAATTCTCAATGCCATGTTCAAATCTCTCCCCTCACCCCTCCCTATCTGTGTAATTGCCTACAACCCTCCAAGTTCCTGCGCTACTCTAATTCTGACCTCTTGATCATCCTCGATTTTAATCGCTCCACCATTGGTGGCCATGCCTTTAGCTGCCTGGATCCAAAACACTGGAATTCCCTCCCTAAACCTCTCAACAACTCTCTGCTCCTTTCAGACACCACATCAAAACCAATCTCTTTGCCCAAGCTTTTGGCCACCTGTCCTAGTGTCTCCTTCTGGAGCTCAGTGCCAGATTTTCATTCCTGATGCTGCTCTAGGTGTTTCACTGCGAGTGGTTGTTGCAGCCCTACGAGTAAGAAAGCATGACGGCCGAGTGAAATGTGTGTCCTCTGGTTACTGACCCTCCGACCACTGAAAAAGGTTTTCTGTTGAGTTTTGTGAGAAGATCTTTATTACAAAGGCAGCAATCTCTCCTTTCAGCAAGTACCCTGTCTGAGCCTGGTGACGTCAGGATATACATGATGTGGTCTGATGCTGGGCTGGCAGAGCAGGGAGGGGCCGAACAGCCTGTGTCCTGGTCCCTGAGGTGGTATTTTCTCACTGGGTGATGTCTTGCTTGCTCCCAGATTCCCACAGTGAGGTGGCAGGATGTGGGAGGTCTGCAAGATGTAAAGCGTGAGATCCTGGACACTGTGCAGCTGCCCCTGGACCATCCTGAGCTGCTAACGCTTGGCCTGCGCAGAACCGGCCTGCTGCTGTATGGACCGCCCGGAACCGGCAAAACCCTGCTGGCTAAAGCCGTTGCCACCGAGTGCACCATGACCTTCCTCAGGTGAGCCAGTCAGATCCCTGGGGTGGACCCAACACGCGGAGACAAGCTACAGTAAGCCCCTGTTTTAAGTTGAAACAAAAACGGAAACGGCTGGAAAAAACCCAGCAGGTCGAACAGCACCTGTGGAGAGAAAGAAGACAGAGTTAACGTTTCGAGTCCAGTATGACCCTTCTTCAGAGCCATACGGACTCGAAACGTTAACTCTGTCTTTCTCTCTCCACAGATGCTGTCTGACCTGCTGAGTTTTTCAGCATTTTCTGATTTTGTTGCAGATTTCCAGCGTCCGCAGTATTTTGCTTTTACCTGTTTTAAGTTGCTTCATTCAGTATTGTTCCACACAAAAACTAGGAGTAGAAGTAGGCCATTTGGCCCCTCAAGCCCATTTTACCTTTCAGTGAGATCGTGGCTGATCTGATTGTGGCCTTAACTCCACTTTACTGTCTGCTCCCATAACCCTCGACTCCCTTGTCTACCAAAAACCTATCTTACTGTTGGGAAGTGGTGAGTGGGAAGATTGGGAGGGAAGCAGTGAATAATGGAACACTCTCCACTTGTCTGGATGAGTGCAGCTCCCACAACACTCAAGAAGCTCGACACCATCCAGGACAAAGCAGCCCCGCTTGATTGGCACCACATCCACAAACATTCATTCCCTCCACCACCGACGCACAGTAGCAGCAGTGTGTGGACCATCTACAAGATGCACTGCAGGAATTCACCAAGGCTCCTTCCACAGCACCTTCCAAACCCACGACCTCTGCCATCTAGAAGGACAAGGGCAGCAGATAGATGGGAACACCACCACCTGGAAGTTCCCCTCCAAGTCACTCACCATCCTGACTTGGAAATGTATCACCGTTCCTTCACTGTCGCTGGGTCAAAATCCTGGTCACCCTCCCTAACAGCACTGTGGGTGTACCTACATCACATGGACTGCAGCGGTTCAAGAAGGCAGCTCACCACCACCTTCTCAAGGGCAATTAGGGATGGGCAATAAATGCTGGTCTAGCCAGTGAAGCCTACATCCTGTTAAAGAATTTTTAAAAATGGGTATAGAATGGCCTGATGGATGGTTTACAGTGCAGATCTTCAGGGATGGGTGTTCGGACCCCTGCTCTTCCTCATGGATATTACTGAACTAGACTTGGCTTCCTTTTGTGCTGTGTCCATTCCATGATCCAACGGTTTTATGATCAGCTTGGCTCAGCCAGTATCTCTCTACCCCTTGAGTCAGGAGCTGATAGCTTCAAGCTAAATTGTAAAGTATTGAGGGAGCGCCGCACAGTCGGACAGTCAGTACTGAGGGAGTGCCGCACTGTCAGAGGGTCAGTACTGAGGGTGTGCTGCACTGTCAGAGGGTCAGTACTGAGGGAGTGCTGCACTGTCGGAGGGTCAGTACTGAGGGAGTGCTGCACTGTCGGAGGGTCAGTACTGCGGGAGTGCCGCACTGTCAGAGGGTCAGTACTGAGGGAGTGCTGCACTGTCGGAGGGTCAGTACTGAGGGAGTGCCGCACTGTCGGAGGATCAGTATTGAGGGAGTGCCGCACTGTCAGAGGGTCAGTATTGAGGGAGTGCTGCACTGTCAGGGGGTCAGTACTGAGGGAGTGCGGCACTGTCAGAGGGTCAGTATTGAGGGAGTGCCGCACTGTCAGAGGGTCAGTACTGAGGGAGTGCTGCACTGTCGGAGGATCAGTATTGAGGAAGTGCCGCACTGTCGGAGGATCAGTATTGAGGAAGTGCCACACTGTCAGAGGGTCAGTACTGAGGGAGTGCTGCTTTGTTAGAGAGCTGTTAAATTGAGGTTTGTTCTCTCCTCAGGAGGACCTAAATGATCCACCTGCACAATTTCAGATCAGATAAAGGATTTCTCACTGGTGTCCAGGCCATTCTTTTTTAATCCTGTAAACAAGAATATAAACTCACTCTCTCTCATATTTTCTCTCTCCCTTCCTACCCACTCTCATTCCTATGCTAATCTCTCTCACTTATCCCTCCCGCCCTCCAACCCTCTTTCCTTCCACTCCCTCTCACTTTCCCATCCTCACCCCCTCCCTCCCTCTCTGCCTCACCCCCTCCCTCCCTCTCTGCCTCACCCCCTCCTCCTTCTCTGCCTCACCCCCTCCCTCCCTCTCTGCCTCACCCCCTCCCTCCCTCTTTGCCTCACCCCCCTCCCTCCCTCTCTGCCTTACCCCCTCCCTCCCTCTCTGCCTTACCCCCTCCCTCCCTCTCTGCCTTACGCCCTCCCTCCCTCTCTGCCTTACCCCTCCCTCCCTCTCTGCCTCGCACCCCCTCCCTCCCTCTCTGCCTCGCACCCCCTCCCTCCCTCTCTGCCTCACCCCCTCCCTCCCTCTCTGCATCACCCCCTCCCTCCCTCTCTGCCTCGCACCCCTCCCTCCCTCTCTGCCTTACCCCCTCCCTCCCTCTCTGCCTTACGCCCTCCCTCCCTCTCTGCTTCGACCCCCTCTTGCCCTCTCTGCCCTGCTCCCCCTCCCTCTTGCCCTCTCTGCCTCGCAACCCCTCCCTCCCTCTCTGCCTTACCCCCTCCCTCCCTCTCTGCCTCACCCCTCCCTCCCTCTCTGCCTCACCCCCTCTCGCCCTCTCTGCCCCGCTCCTCCTCCCTCTCTGCCTCGCACCCCCTCTTGCCCCATGCCTTCCCCACTCCCCTCTCCCCACCCACTTTGTGTCTCCGTCTCTCTCTCCCTCCCGACAGTGTTAAAGGCCCCGAGCTCATCAACATGTATGTTGGACAGAGTGAAGAGAATGTGCGAGAAGGTAAGAAACAGCACAGGAAACCCCACACTAACAGTCTGCTGGGGGAGAGGGTTCGGTGCCCGCCGGGGGAGAGGGTTCAGTGCCCGCCGGGGGAGAGGGTTCAGTGCCCGCCGGGGAGAGGGTTCGGTGCCCGCCGGGGGAGAGGGTTCGGTGCCCGCCGGGGAGAGGGTTCGGTGCCCGCCGGGGGAGAGGGTTCGGTGCCCGCCGGGGGAGAGGGTTCGGTGCCCGCCGGGGGAGAGGGTTCGGTGCCCGCCGGGGGAGAGGGTTCGGTGCCCGCCGGGGGAGAGGGTTCGGCACCCGCCGGGGAGAGGGTTTGGCACCCGCCGGGGGAGAGGGTTCGGTGCCCGCCGGGGGAGAGGGTTGGGTGCCCGCCGGGGGAGAGGGTTCGGTGCCCGCCGGGGGAGAGGGTTCGGTGCCCGCCGGGGGAGAGGGTTCGGTGCCCGCCGGGGGAGAGGGTTCGGTGCCCGCCGGGGGAGAGGGTTCGGCGCCCGCCAGGGCAGTGGGACGGTGCCTGCTTGGGGAATGGTGCACGAACATAGAATTAAGAGCAGGAGGAGGCCATTTGGCCCCTCAAACCTGCTCCGCCATTCAATAAGACCACGGCTGATCTGAATGTAACCTCAACCCCACATCCTGCCTGCCCCCGATAACCTTTCACCCCTTGTTAATCAAGAATCTATCCAGCTCTGCCTTAAAAATATTCAGACTCTGCTCCCACCGCCTTTTGAGGAAGAGAGTTCCAAAGACTCACCACCCTCTAAGAGAAAAAAATTCTCCTCATCTCTGACTTAAATGAGCGACCCCTTATTTTTAAACAGTGACCCCTAGTTCTAGATTCTCCCACAAGAGGAAACATCCTCTCCACATCCACCCTGTCAAGACCCCTCAGGATCTTAAAGGTTTCAGTTAAGTCGCCTCTTAATCGTCTAAACTCCAGTGGATACAAGCCTAACCTGTCCAGCCTTTCCTCATAAGACTATTCCTATTCCTGGTATTAGTCTGGTAAACCTTCTCTGAACTGCTTCCAATGCACTTACATCTTTCCTTAAATAAGGAGACCAGTACTGTACACAATACTCCAGATGTGGTCTCACCAATGCCCTGTGTAACTGAAGCATAACCTCCCTACTTTTGTAATCAATTCCCCTCACAATAAATAACATTCTATTAGCTTTCCAAATTACCTGCTGGACCTGCAAACTAACCTTTTGTGATTCATGCACTAGGACACCCAGATCCCTCTGAATCTCAGAGCTCTGCAATCTCTCACCATTTAGATAATAAGCTTCTTTTTTATTCTTCCTGCCAAAATGAACAATTTCACATTTTCCCACATTATACTCCATTTGCCAGATCTTTGCCCACTCACTTAACCTATCGATGTCACTTTGTAGCCTCCTTACATCCTCTTCACAATTTACTTT